>NW_022709084.1:138970-146753 GCF_011630105.1 Anneissia japonica | reverse complement strand
GGAAAAATATTGGCATAAATTTTAGTTTTACGCAAAAGAATTTTTTTTAAATGAGAGACTTTCTTATAAGAGATTACCATTTTCTTAACGAATTCTTCGTTACTAGGCAAATTCAGAGGTAGATCGCATCCACTGGAATGCTCTCGCTTTTATGTATACTTTATACAGTCAATAATTGCACCCTCTCTAATGAAATTAGTTTTTGTACTTCGCATCTCGCACACTGTGGTCAATCGAGTAGGCCTGAGATGTTTAATTGTCAAAATCTCGGTCAGAATCATTTTTTTAACAGATTTGAAATAATTCCTATGAAATATTATATTTCACAAGCGTCAATACTAGCAACGGAAAATATCATGTCAGCCATTTTTATGTGTGATAACAGAACCTAAATCAAGGTAAGGCTATTCCTAGCCTGTGTTGGATAGGGTAATGTTTCCGGCGCTTACTATATTTCCTCGCAAACCTATTGCAAAATCAAACATAAAAGATTCATCCGCATTCATTTTTTGTGTGGAACATAAAAAATCAAATTTCGGTCTTATTTTACATTTTTTTCATGTTTAAGAATGTCTAAATTCAGTTAAATTAGCAATTTCATATTACATTTATAAATCTTTATATAAAAATCAGATTTTTCTTAACTGAAATTTTGCCAGGAATGGGGCTTTAACATACAGCTAACAATAGTATTCTGTTAAATATGTATAGTTCACAATGTTTAGACAATTCTAAAGGCTGCCAACTCTGTGGCCTACTGTAGCTAGGCTTTGCCTATGTTGTGTGTGTAATGTTTGTGTACATATCAGTTGACCTTTGTTATGGGCATGTGCAGTTCAAATTATGTAGTGACTTCTAAAACAGTACCTATTCACATTGAGCATCTACTTTTCTGATCCTCACCACTATAAAATTATAATTTCAATACCTGATATTAGTTTTACCAAGGAGTAAATTTTAACACTTTCCATAAACTTAAAGCAGTATTATATTTGTATGTATGTAATCTACAGGGGCGTAAACTGGTTTCGGCCTCAGGGGTGCCAACATTTAGAATGCGGGTCAAAATCCCTAATTCAATGAAAACTAAATTCTTTTATCAAACTTTTATTTCAATCAAAATTTTATTTCAGTATTGTTTTGCATCAGGAAATTCCATAGGAATGATGTTCTTTCTGCTCTACCTGATATGTTATTACTGTATACTGTCAGAATACTCAGTACATTCCCAAATACTTACAGAAAAATTCTTGCATGTGATTCAGGTGGGCTTGAACCCACAACATCCAGAACTAGTCTGGTGCCATAACCAATAGACCACCGAGGTTGTGCTTAGTGACTAGTGTTGAATCCAATCCCCAAGTAGCAGTGGGTTAATGCTATTTGATGATTTATTTTAAGCAGATTAATTTTGTTTGTGATAGGGTAAGTCCACATGCCCCTACGCCATCCCATCCCGGCCTATGCCCTTGAACAGCTAACGTGTAGCAAACAAAAAAAACATGGTATTTTTTTTAAATTGTTAGTTTGCTTGTCTGTGTTTGACTAATTAATTTTATTATTATATTTCTTTGTAAATACTGTAGAATGCTTCACCTAATTAATTTAATTGATATCTGTAATTTTATGATATTCAATTTGTTGTGATATTTGTTGTATTTATGTGTGCAGTATTTGAATGTATTCTCTGTAAATCAGCATGATGTTGCCAGTTGAGATCAAATATAATTGAAATTTAATAAAGAGAAAGAATTGTTAATGTTCTTCATGAATATTTCATTTTATTCTGACCGTTGGTTACTATGCAGCGCACATCCTTCATGTTAAAGTTGTATTATTCAAATCATATGCTGATTAGCTAGATCACATGATTTTATTTTAATACAAAGATTAATGGAGGGTGATATTAGTGATACAGAGCATTAAAATTCTCAAGGGATAAGGTTCGTTTGTGCCAGCTATAAGTCACAGACTCATTACAATTTATTATAGACAGAAACATACACGAAATTGCTGTAGTCTTTTATTATTAGATGGCAACCAAGTGTCCACACAGTGGCTTGTGTTTTATTCATTCGAAGATAATTTGTTGAGGATGGCACAGCGGTAGTAAGTATAGCAATATGTCTTTGCATGGCTACTGAGTTTCACAATTACTCTCGAAGTGAGAACTTTATATGCACAGTCTGTGGTATTATGCAGCTTGGCCTATCCTACCTCTACTGTTGACAGATAAAATTTAAGTGTGGCATTTTACATTGTATTATGATATACTCTTTAGGGATATATTTGTTTTAGTTAATATACAGTAATCCTATTTATCAAGGCCCTATAGTTTGCAATTTTTGTATTTAGCCATTATGTTTGTGATAGTTTTTTTTTAATGATAACTAGCCTTGCCAGTTTGTTGAAATGTTAAAGCCACATAATAGGTTTTTGGACCTGTTTATATAGCAGATGTAACTAGAAAATATCGCTGGTAGGCATAGGCTTAGATATTTTCTAAAAATAAAAACATAAATATTTCAACAATTTTGAGTTTCAAATACCAGTAATTTGTATGTTTATTTGTATACTTTGACTTAGGAGTAGGCCAACTGATTTTGTTTTATCATATTAATGTCAAATACCCTTTTCTAAAAGAGAAAAAGCTTTGACCCTAACTGAGGCGGTGCAAATCCGTTTTAATTATGCATGCATTCGTCAATATCATAGTCTGATCAAAGAATGCAAAATAGAGGGGGCCCCCCAAGGTGAGTATCCATGATTATGAAAGGACTTACGCTTGGGACTTGGGAAGTGGGTGGGATGGAAGGGAGGGATGAGGTGTAAAAAAGGGATCTTCCCTGCCTCAAAAAGATTTCTTCGTGAATCTATATAAAAATGATGCAAAATACTTTAAATATTTATTAATAAAGTCATTCACTAAAATTACCGCCAGAAATTATTTTTTAACCCCTAAAAAACAGTAAGATTTTTGGATCCTACAATATATTTAAGAAAACGACCCCTCATGCATGACAACACAAATATAATATAAATAATGAAGGCCTTAATGTTCAGGGTTCAAAACCCTTGCTGTGCAAGTTGCTTGTGTCCTTGGGCAAGGCACTTTATCTATGTTTGTCTCCCTCCACCCAGGAGTATGTAGGTACTTGGTAGGATATAATACCAAGTGCTAATTCCAGCCACTTATGTACATTCGGTGAGGTTTGTTTACAGCCGGTGACATATAGTGGGAATTACTATGGAGAATTTACGGTGTGATCATTGTTAAAGTATTGGAAAAGTTAATGTTTAGTTGCAAAAACAACTAACCACCATTAACATGAGAAATAACTGGCAAGGAAAGGCACTACGATTGTGTAAAATAGTGTTTATTTACTTATTCTAGCATTCTCTGTGCTTTGCTTTGAAATTTATGTGATCCTTCGTAAACCTTAGCTAGCCTAGAAATCTTAGCATGTCAAATTCACAGTTTGTGGATCGAAGCTCTCATGGATACATAAACAGCTCGTTGCTATGTAAGCATCTAGGACTAGTATATCTCCAAAAATCTCAATGTTTGGGGCCAGTATCTTTTTGAGCATTAGCAAACTATTATGACAAAACTCTCAATTTCAATTTTCAATCAATTTTGTATAATTTACTAGCATTCCAACCAACTTTAAAGCCCCATTCCCGGCAAATTTCACTAAAAACTTTTTTTTTTTTTTTTTTTTTTTTTTAGAAAATATGCATTTGCATTACTCCAATTATTATAAATCATGGAAAAATATTAGCATGAATTTTAGGTTTACGCAAAAGAATAAAGAAAAAAGAGAAATACAGACTATTTCTCATAAAATATTACCATTTTCTCAACGAATTCATCGTTACTAGGCAAATTCAGAGGTTGTAGATTGCATCCACTGGAATACTCTCGCTTTTATGTATACTTTATACAGTCAATAAAGTACGCCCTCTCTAATGAGATTAGTTTTTGTACTTCGCATCTCGCAAAATGCAGTCGTTCGATTAAGGCTGAGATATGTTTGTTTAAGTGTCAAAATCTCAGTCAGAATCAGTTTTTTAACAAATTTGAAATAATTCCTATGAAATATTATATTTCACAAGTGTCATTACTAGCAACGGAAAATATCATGTCGGCCGTTTTTTTGTGTGATAACAGAACCTAAATTTAGGTAAGGCTAGGCCTAGCCTAGCAGCGTTGGATAGGCTAATGTTTTCGGCGCCTACGATATTTCTTCTCACGACCTATCGCAAAATCAAACATGAAAATTCATCCGCATTTATTTTTTGTGTGGAACAAAAATCAAATTTCAGTCTTATTTCACATTTTTTTTCATTCTTAGGAATGTCTAAATTCCGTTAAACCAGCAATTCCGTATTATATTTATAAATCTTTATAACATTATACAAAAAATTAGATTTTTCTTAACAACTGAAATTTTGCCGGGAATGGGGCTTTAACATCAAAATGTGCTTTACAGCAGAAACTCTCCAAAGAAGCGACACGTTTTCCTGTTACCGAGTGTCACTTGTACAGCCTGTTTACAATTGATACTAACAATACGTCACACCACCAACCTAGCGGAATGTGTCTATAGTGCTCCCCAGGGATGTGTTTTCCATATCAATAGGGTAATATTGTAAAGCGCATAGAGGCAGTTTATCGCAATATGCGTTATATAAATGTTAAATTATTGATATATTAATCCAGATATTAATAACGGAAACATAGCTAGGGTTTTTTAGGAATGGGTAAGGGTGCATTGACATTGTGAGCAAACTCAGGCAATTTAAAGATTTTAAGGCTTTTATAATTAATCTTGTATTCTTTAAAAAAAAATTACAATAGTACCAGTATGTATACAATAATATATAGGAGTACAGTACAGTACACATAGGGTTCCCTAGAAGCTCTGCCAAACCCTTGAATGAGAAGGATTTGGTAGATTTTAACAGTCACCATGGTCATTGTGTATTTTAACACTGCAGTCTGCATTTTAACATCCTATTTGTAGCATCTTTATTGGTGGGGCTACAGTACAGTAGGCCTCTAGTGCTACAGGGCTAAACCTTGCCACTAGGGCCAAGATCCCAGAAAAACTTTATATCTCGATGTTTTGTACTCACTGTGTATCATGTATTTAATTTAAATTATCATTCGTTGGTCATTAATAGTAAAAATGATTGTTATTCTCTTTATTCATTCATTCATCCATCCATTCATTCTTTATTCAGCCAAACATACACATTTACAATATGAAATAAGAAAAGAGAGATAAGAAAAATTTGACAAGCAACAAATTTTACAATATTACCCAAGTTGGTCAAGATTGATGATAGTGATAAACACTCCAGCTCAAAAGATAGATTAATCCAGTTAAAGGAAATTGTACAGATAAAAATATAAATATAATTGATACAAAATAAATTAACCAAATATAAAAAACAATTTAGAAATCTTCAAACTACCATAACACAAGGCAAATCTACAAAGTAAGTTACAGTGGATTAATAAACTACAAGAAAAATCATTGTAAAAAATTAAAAAGGAATTAAAATATATCTAGTGTAATAAATTTACTTTATTTATATACAAACGGTTTGAATATAGAAATCATGAATCATTTCAAAGGTGAATCAAAAACTAGTTCCTCATAACGATTGTAACTACCAGTAAGTTTACCACACTACTTGTTATATCTTACAGTCGACAATTTGAACAACCAAGAAAGTTCCAAGAACCACCGCAGCAGCGTTTTAATCAACCAGCCCCACAGGTAGAACGGCAAAGGTCAGGTGAATTGGAGCCTCAACATGAGGTCAATGGATACAGCGGAAGAGGTGTGTTACTTTATACCTTCATCTTTATCCTTTTTATAGACCATTCAGTATGCAGTGTTTTTGGTGCACACAGGCACAATATGAATACCAGAAACAATTATCAGTTTGGTTTTTAGACCATATGTCTTTGAAAACCCATGAAAGTATTAAAATATTATAGGCAGCGACTATTGATAAACCAGTTTTAAACAAGTTCCTAATTCTGATTAGTTGTAATTGTCTTATTGCAATTCATCCATAAAATAACATCCAATCACAGTTAAAAATAGTCACTGCCAAAGTTATATGGCCTGAATTTTTAAATATATTTTACTTTTTTTTTTATATACAGGGACTGGTAGACCAGATACTTCTACCTCAATTGGAGTTTCATCCGGTCCAATGACAGGTGCCCCATCCGGTCCACCAGCTCCTCCAACAGTAGCACCCCCAGCACCACCTCCAGCTCCCCCGGCACCACCAACAGGCGGTCCTCCAGTACCACCTGCTGCTCCTCCATCAGTTCCAGTTGGTGGCCCACCAGCTGCCCCCCCAGCACCACCACCACCTCCAGTTGGCGGCCCACCAGCAGCCCCACCACCACCAGGTGGTGCTCCACCACCTTCTGGTGGTGCTCCACCTCCGCCTCCTGGCCCACCACCACCACCATCTGGACCGGGAATGTCATTAATGGATCAGATTGCAAGTGCAAAACTGAAAAAGAAGGTAATCAATTGAGTTCAACTAATGATGTGTGTGTGTGTGTGTTTGTCTGTGCGCTGTTTATTTTCTCAAGCATCTTGTGCATTTCCTTAAAATAAATGTGAGTGCTATAGAAATCTTATTTATTATTATATAATTATTATTATGTGCGTGCATGTATATTATGATTATAGCCAGAAAGTCTAGTAGACTCTGTATAGAACACACATGATATTAAGGAGAAAAAATAATATATACAAATGTTTATTATAAAAATGTATATATAGTACGAGGCATGACATCCCAAAGCTGTGTATTAGCTTGTATTTTTAGAGCCATTAACCAATATCTACAAAGTTGATTTTTTATGTTTCCTCACAATTCTGAATAGACCTGATTTCTTCTTATGTATTATACTCCATGTACAATAAAATTTGCGATTAAAAAAAAAAAAAAATGATTAAAATCAGTTTCTAGCAGTGTTTGTAAAAAAGAATGTACTGATTAATAAATGTATGGATTTTCTTTTCCGGTTTTCATAATAAAAAAAAAAGGTTATAGGTTTATTGGTGTCCTGTACCATTGAAACTTGTTGAACATATGTATATATTGCTCTTTCAGGAGGTACCTGCAAATGAGCCAGCAAAGCCTGCTTTTGGAGGGGGCATGGGCAATATGATGTCCGACTTGGAAGCGAAGCTAAAACTTCGCCGTAGTAAACAGCAGGATGTAAATACAACAAAATATTGTTTAAAAATCCTATTTTCCTCATCTATTTATGAATATTTTATTATATACTTATATTTAAATCAAAAGTATGCAGTAGAACTGAACATGATAAATATAAACAAATAGGTAAATGATAGAATCGGTGCTCAATTTTAGGAACAAATGATGTAATAAATCTATAAGGCATAGCCCATCAACGAAAATGGGCTACGCCTTTTATATTTTTAACATCATTTATTCCTAAAATTAAGCACTATTTCTATAATTTACCTGTTTGATTATATATTCATATATAGGCAAATGAAATTCCAAGTTGACGTGTAACGAAACATGTACCTTTTATTTATCACAGATAACAACATGTATATATGTATTTATAAGCAAATAGATAATAATAATAACAGTGCTTGAATAGGAACACGAACATAAGGTCATTATTTATATATTTGTTTATACTGTTTTGTGTTTACGGTGCTGCACAGCTCATCTAATTTGAATATTATGTGTGTGTGTATATATA
>NW_022709084.1:126710-138683 GCF_011630105.1 Anneissia japonica | reverse complement strand
TAGCATAACTCAATTACAAATATAATTTGAGCTAAAAATTTGACATTTTCAAAGGGGAAGGGGGCACACAACAGTTCCAGAATAGATAAGTGAGTAGCATAACTCAATTACAAATATAATTTGAGCTAAAAATTTGACATTTTCAAAGGGGAAGGGGCACACAACAGTTCCAGAATAGATAAGTGAGTAGCATAACTCAATTACAAATATAATTTGCTTTTTTAAATAGAGAACCCTAACCAGTGGCGGATCTGGGGAAGGGGGGGGTGGTGAATAGGGTGGCTAGCCACCCCACTTTGTTTACCGTGAAAAAAATAATGGTCACTCGTCTTGTGTGTGTGCTTCTCGTGCACTCTAGTAAAACATACACTTTCTTCTTTTTTAAGTTAAAAAGTGCATAATTCTATTATAGTTTTGACTTGTTTGCTGCCATCTTGGTAGTCGAAGTTGCCAAGACTGTAATTCAAACATGGAGTAATTATCAAAAAGTACTAAAAACCTTTCAGGACCTTAGTAATCAGAGCATTTTTTGCATTTAAAACAAACAAATAAAGAATACGGCGACGATAAATTCGCCCTTGTTATAGTTTGCACTAAATGCATCCGCTCGAACTGGCATCTGCTCAAATTGACATCCGCTCGAATTGACTGACATCCGTTTATTAGCAGGCATACAACACAACACACCATACTATACAGTACTATGTAATTCTCAGTGAAGGAGGCCTTCTTACGGGCCTCTCCAAAGTCAGTGTTTTTTTATGGCTTCACACATGTGCATGCGACAAATTTTACTTCTCTTTTTTCAAACATCGTTTTCAGCTTTAAAATTCAACATAGTGCTTGATTGTTTTATTGAATGATCAAATCAATATATATAATAAACAAGTATCTATGGAAGTTGTGTTGGAGTAAAATCCACAATCTAGGTATTCAAGAAGGTAAAAACGTCCGATAAAAACAAATTTGTGTAGGGCCTAGAGTGGAATCAGAATGCTTAGAAGCTGCCTACTGTAGGCCCAGGACCCCTCAGACCTAGCTGCGTAGGCCTGTAGGCCTAGCCTAGTTTATGCCAGTGTAAGTAGTACCAGTGCAAATATATAGGAATTTGGGTCAACCCCGATTTTATGAATACGAACGGCTCTGGGCCCGTACCGTACGTAAATGAGGGGTTCTATTGTGTGTATATATATATATACTTGTATGTATATACTTGTTTTATATATATACTTGTATGTTGTAAACTTAATTCCAAGCTAATAAATTTATGTTGTAGTAATGTTACAGCTTGGTGTTCAAAACATAATGTAATTTGTAATTAATTAACGTTGCTTACACATTAGCTTCTGGCACTATCCACAACGTACTCAAGACAGGACTGTTTTGATCACCTTATAATAATTATTATTTATATTGTAGAGTGGAACACCGGCTGCGGCGGCTGCAGCACCTCCCGTGACTGCTGAGAAGACTGTGAGAACAGGTATGGTAAGCACGGCTAAGCCTAGCAATGCTAAATTTAGCCTCCTTAGCTGTAGCGCACAATAATTGTTTGAGAATATATTTTATATTTTTCTAGCCTTTGGAAACTACAACCATTTAAAACCATAGTTCTTCCTCGCAAATTTTATAGACATATCCAATTAAGAAAGGGCAGTCTTTATTGGTGCCGCCATTGATGTTGACCTCCTTGGGTCACCTTTGTGCTTGTCATGTCTATCTGCTACATGCACAAGAATCCTCCACTAGAAGCCCCCAGCTATGGCATTTGTAGAGGGAGAATAATCACTGTAAATGTATTCGTCCAAAGTAACATGAAATATCAAGCCCACTTTTTTGTAAATTTCAGAATGTTGGTAAACATATTAGTGAAGCTGGTTTCCTCTGCCATTCCTTATCTTATGCTATTTCATGGGTTAGGTTTTGGGATCTTTTTCTAAAAGTTAAAGTGACTGACTTCACCTCAAGTGACTTGAGCATTTTTAAAAGTGGATATGTGAGCTATATATTAAAGCATGTTGTCTCTCAACCTAAGTTTTCCATTAACTTTTTTATATGCAGAAGCCAAGAAACCATGGGAGAAGAGCAACAAGTTTGGAACAAAAAATGATTCTCCTAACACACCACCATCATCTTCACCAAAAATTGGGTAAGTACTTGACAGTAGTCTCTCATGAGTAAGCCCCCTTTATGTATAAACATGCCTTCTACTTTTTACACCCTGACTTTTACCAGAGTTTCCCTAGGTAGTAAAAGCCCAGTGTATCATTTGAAGGAGTAACTTAAACTGTGGTGAATACTATCAGGAAAACAAATCTGGCTTTATTAATTATACATACAGTGTAGAAAAATCTCTTTTTGATTTGTCATTCCTACAAATTGTAAGACATGCAGTCAGCAGCAGGCTGACGGGGTTCTGTTTATGAGCAGTTTCTTCTTTCTTTCTTTCCGGCAACATTTTAAAAGGCTACTACTGTAGTGGCAAACTACTGGTCCGATTTTATTGAAACTTGGTCAGTAGGACCGGTGCCACCACCCATTTTTTGGGGCGTTCGTAACTTGGGGTCAAAGGTCACATAGAAGTCAGGGTAAAAAAAACCAAAAGACTACTTCTCTCACAAATAACAGCACAATCTTGTCCCTTGCACATATGCATTGGCATAAGGCAGAGTCTATAGGGTGTTCAGGGATTTGTGGTCAAAGGTTATTAAGGGGTTATTTTTATCTTTTTTTCTGGTAACATTTCAAAACGTTACTAGTGCCAAATGGTTGTGCCGATTTCAACCAAACCTGGTCAGTATAAACGGTTACACCTCTCATATATGGGGTGTTCACAGCTTGGGGTCAAAGGTCACATAGGTGTCATTAGGGTAAAAAATCCCAAAAATATGAATAGACTTCTGTCACAAGTAACATAGCACAGTCTTGTCCTGGGCACATATGTATTGACATAAGTTAGTGTTGTTATGGTGTTAATAGAAGTAGGGTCAAAGGTCATTTAAGGGTTATTTTGTAACATTTCAAAATGCCACTAATGGCTAGCAATTGGACCAAATTCAATCAAATTTGGTCATTAAGAACCTGTGACACCTCCTACACCCCAGGGGTCAATAAGGGTTAAATTTTCAAAATAGCCCAATTAAGCTAAAATTTACCAGGAATGATCCTTAGGACCTCTTAAACATGAAAAAAATACTCTTCACCCCATAGGTCGAAGTTCATATGTCAAAGGTTTGTTTTTTTTTTGTTTTTTTTTGTTTTTTTGCTGGCCTGACGCCTTGACAGTGTGTAGGCTTCTTAGGCCTAGAGATTTCAAAAACTGCATTGGTGCCAAGCCAAATCTTTGACAAACAAAGCCCATAACAGACACTAAATTTTACATAAAAGATTTGTTTGTACAATATTTATTTTAATAGGCATTGTGGTTCTGTAGGCTAACTTCTGCAGTGCTAGGCTAGGCCAGGTAGGCCTAGCCACTACAGGCCTAGACCTAAAACATCTGCCAAGTGAAGCGTAGGTTACTGTAAAGCCCTAAATTTTCACGATTTGAAACATTTCGCGTCCTTTTATTTTCGCGATTTAATCTACTTGTTTTTAGGCTAGGCCTAGGCTATCTACATGATACCTGTAACTTGCACATTCGACTAGCCAGCTTCTTCTGGCTACCACAATGAAATAATGTATTTTTCCGCTGGTCAGCTCTAGGGAAATCCCCATTTCTTGCTAGACGGTCGCACTACGTAAAACTTTAAACATCAATTTAGTTTAAGTTAAATAAAATCTAATAAAATATAATACTTATTGAGTATATTTAGCTATTTTAAGCAATCATTCTATTATTTTAGTGACTAATAACAGTCAGTATTAGGCTGAAAATATTGGTAATTCTAGGCCTAAGTCATTAATACTCACAGCCCACTGTGCGAAGCATGCACCATCACGCACTACGTTTATAAACAAAAAACAGATGACGTATGCCTTTCTTCAATTAATTTCCAGTAAAATAATTATTACAACTTCAAGAAAACTCGTGTTTTTATAACATAAATTAATTTTACAAGCTTTTACTCTGAAATTATAGCAGTACCATTATTCTTTCTATAACGGTACAAGCCACCGGGAACCAGACGTCAAACAGCAAGTTCCTAGGCTAATTAATTGGGCTAGCATGGGCCCAAGCTAGAGAGACAACGCATGATTTTCGCTGCGACTGGCGATCTGAACTTTTTGGGAGTAGGTTAACGACCGGTGTATAGGCCGCACCTCAAACTTCGGGGGGAAATCGCGTATAAAATTTGCGGCTTATACCACCGGAATATACAGGTTATTGAGCAAAAACTTGTGTTTTTTCATAATTTTAAGGTTGGGCTGGAGGGTTTGTCTGAGGCTGGGCGGAAGGCCTTAAAAATAGCTTTAGGATGGGCGCAAGACGTCATAGACTGGGAGGCTCCGCCCTGCATAATGTGATCCCTGATATATGTAGCACATCTTTATTATGGAAATCACGTTTTACAATCGTTTTTGACAAAATATAATTTTTGAGATTTTCGTGCGCCCTTAATTTTCGCGATCGTTGTTCACGAAATTCGCGAAAATTAAGGGCACGCGAAAATTTATGGCTTTACGGTATTTGTCTTCCTAGTACAGGTACTTTATTATTATCATATTTAAAACATTGTTTATTATCTAAAAAGAACCAAATAATAACATGTACGCCTACTATACTACCGATCAAATTGTCCGCGATTTCTGTCAACAAGACATGTGAGGGAATCAATTTTTTTTTCTGCAGGAAAAAACACACTTGTAATGTTGGTGGCGCACTTCACATCTTGTTCCCTGTGCTGAAGATGAAAAAAAACGATCGTTTTTCCTCTATTATCGGCATTTTTTAGTCGATTTTCATCACTTCTTTACAAAAAAAAAATTTTTTTTTAATGAGAGGCGGCTATAAAATCAGGGTCGGGTGGTGACGCTAAACAAGTATATTTTTTTTTTTGGCCTAATTGAGCTCAAATTTACCAGGGATGATCCTTAGGACCTTCTAAACATGAAAAAAATACTCTTCATCCTATAGGTCAAAGTTCATAGGTCAAATGTCAGTCCTTTCCGTATTTTTTGATGTTGCTCAAATTTATTATGGATGATACTTAGGACATTGTACATATGTTTTAATATCCTAATGTCAATTAAGTCACAGGTCAAAAGTCACAGGGTTCATTGGGGTCAAAATTATCAATATATTGCTAGTGACAAATGATTGAACCGACTGCATTAAAACTTGGTCAGCATAACCAGTGCCTATTTCCCATCCACAGGGCGTTCACAGCTGAGAATCAAAGATTATATTGGGGTCTTTAGAGTTAAAATCCCAAAAAATGACTGGGTTCATGTTTATTGAACATGGTATCTCTAGTTGGTTTGTTTTTTTTTGGTTTTTGTTTTTTTTGTAAAAGAGGATTTCTTTGAGGTGGGCTTATAGCAGAGAAACTTCAGCATATATATAAAAAATATAGCTAAAAGTAAATAATCATTTTCAATTTTTTCTTGTCAGATTCTAGATTCTATAGTAGACTGCAAGGAATTGTTTAAGACAGATTGCTATAAAACAGCATTCGTTTTTTTATTTTTATTTATTATTTAATATCCAATGGACTGTAGCCATGTGCATTCAAAGTTGTACACATATGATAACCAAAATCTTAATGTTTGTTCTACTATATCCTATAAACAAAATGAACTGTTTAGTTTTGACACCATAATGTATTTCAATAACAAATTTGGATGACAGAGAAATATATGGCTTTTTTACATAAGTGTTGTTTTCCTTTCATTAATAATTGAACCAAAATTAAACATCAAGTTTCTGATTTGTTGATGTGTATGACTGTATTGGCTTCTGAATAATTAGAAATGGTAGCGTGAGGACAGTGAATGTGTATACAGACCGTTACAAGTACTTGCTCTACCCAACTGGGATAATTATTATTATTGTTTATTATTTATTGATTAAGAGCATCTGTGCAAGAGAGCAACTTAATTTCCATATCTTGGATAATAAATTAATCTTTATCTGTATCTTTATATTTGTATAAATGTGAACGCAAATTCTTTAATCTTATTGTATCCCTGAACTTAAATTATTTGTAAATAATGCAAGTATTTTTGTTTTAGTAAATATTAATTTTCATTATCTATTACATTTGTCGCTCACATCAAGGGTCACCAAAAAGGCGCGTCAAAATAAGTGCGTATTGGTTGTCAAGCAATTCTGTATTCTTTACCACAGAATTCTGTATTCTGTAACAACAACAGCACATATTTTAATGCAATTTTCTGTTTTCACGATCTAACACAACCTACTTTCATTGTGTAAGTTTGTGATGTGCTGCCATGAAAATTTGATATAAACTAACATCAAAGATACTAGAAAGAATGTGTATACAGACCGTTACAAGTACTTGCTCTACCCAACTGGGATAATTATTATTATTGTTTATTATTTATTGATTAAGAGCATCTGCGCAAGAGAGCAACTTAATTTCCATATCTTGGATAATAAATTAATCTTTATCTGTATCTTTATATTTGTATAAATGTGAACGCAAATTCTTTAATCTTATTGTATCCCTGAACTTAAATTATTTGTAAATAATGCAAGTATTTTTGTTTGAGTAAATATTAATTTTCATTATCTATTACATTTGTCGCTCACATCAAGGGTAACCAAAAAGGCGCGTCAAAATAATCGCGTATTGGTTGTCAAGCAATTCTGTATTCTTTACCACAGAATTCTGTATTCTGTAACAACAACAGCACATATTTTAATGCAATTTTCTGTTTTCACGATCTAACACAATCTACTTTCATTGTGTAAGTTTGTGATGTGCTGCCATGAAAATTTGATATAAACTAACATTTATAATTGTTTTCAATATTCTAATATATATCAGACGAAAGGGGTCAATAGGCGCCTCAAGTGGTCTGTCGAATGGATTGAATGGAGATCTTGAAAAGTTAAAAACTGAGATCGTTGCTGAGATGAAGAAGGAAATACAGAAAGTGAAGGAAGAAATTCTTGAAGGTATTTAAGAACAAAGCACAATTGTATTTACTGTATTCAACTAAATATTTTCAATGGATATGAATTTTGGTAATTAAATAATGTATTGTCTTTTTAGTTCACACTTAATTTAAGTAAGTTCACAGTAAGAAAACTATTGTGAATTTTTATTTTAATTTTTAGTGATAAGAATTGTGTTTTTGACAAGACCATTTTGCTAAGAAAAAAAAATTGTATTTTTATTTTTTATGCCCTTCTCTAAAGATTAAAAAAAAAGTTAACTAAAAAAGGTAAAAAAACACTTGGAACACTTGTGATATTTATACAATGTTATTGAATATAAACATTGATTACTTTTGACTAAAAATTTTTTTAAATCAATTAACATTTTAACAATATAATGGCAGGAATGTTTTACTAATAATTTATTAACATTTTCTCTTTCTCCTTTCAGTTATCAGACAGGAATTAAGCAAGTGATGAGAAGATGATGACATCATCAGTTGCAAAGGTCATCACCAATCAACATGTTTTCCATTGGTCACATGACTATGATTGCACTGATTGGATGCCTTATCATGTAATTGAAATTGTAATCATTCCTTCTTAATTGGTATTATAATTGGGGTGTAAGGGGTGGGAGGGGGGTTGGTTTTTTTTTTTTAATTACAAGATCAAATCTGAAGTTTGTGAAGGAAAGAGAGGACAGGTGAAATTGTTGTATATAAAACAGAGAAGAGGGACAACTTTATATGTCTGCTCTCTCCAAATTGAGCCAGTGTCGACTGCCAGATTGTGTTTGAGTAAAAGTCCTGAATGGTACCAAATAGCTCATACAATTAGTAGATTAAATGTAAATAGAATTTAGATACCAAGTTTTTTCCATACATTTGACACATTTTTAAGGGATAGATGATAATTGTAAACCTTTTTGATGGTTTACACTACTAAAGTTAGAGTGTTTCTTCCTAAAATGCTTAGTTGATGATTGTTTTTTTCTCACAATATGTTGGTGCTTTTGCCAGTTAAACTATCCTTTACTTTTTCTTTATAATCAAGCAATTCTTTTTGTGATGCAATGTATTTTGTGGATAAGGAGAGTTAATAATGTTGATTTGTGATTTCTAAGCCAATTTTCCCAACGATTTTCTTGCTAGTCTACTATTGGACTTTTTTGCACTGTTAAAACATAATTTGATTATGATATACATAAATAGGAGGAAACAAATATTGTTACTTTAGATTGAGTGTCTTCCAAAATGGTTGACTGGTGTGTCCTCCAAGATGGTTGACTGTTTCTTGATTGCACTGAGAAGAGGATCAGTCAATTTCAACAGAACATTCAACAATAGACATTTCGCTAAGCCCCGCCCCTTGGATATTGTTGCTACGGTCCCACAAACATGTGCATTTGTGGGACAAGACATGTGTTTTGTGGTACACGCATGTATTCCTCGCCCTGTCCTTATTTGGTCAGTAGTTAAATTTGATTGACATTGCGGAAAGGTCGATTATAGACTAATGATCTATTCTGTTGAAATTTACATTTGTATATGATTTCAACAAATTTACTTTGATAAATGTATCCAATATATGATGTTTTTTTTTTCAACATTGAGCAGAAATCAGACAAAAATCTAAAAATATAGAAGGCTTCATTTCTAATAGTCAATTTGTTTATGTGATGGTATCCATAGCAGTACTGAAAATGTTTAGAGTAATAATTTTTGTTACAAATGCATAATATTTCTGTAGATGGTTATGCAATTTGGGACCAAACACCAAAAAAAAAAGAAAAAAACTAGTGAATTTCTAAAATAATGTTTGTGTTTGCTGAGACATTGAAATTCATTTTTGGTCTGTGTTTATCCCATCTAGCTGTTGATGCAGCTATTTTCTGAGTGTTTGAATGACTGACTCAACATTTACACTAAAAGCAAAAGCCTCATTTAAAAGGTTGAGAAAACCAAAGAATAAAAATGAGGATAATTTGATATTTTTGCAAAGTGGAAAAATACCTGAAGTATTTTTAATTAATTTAGAGAACATTATAAGAATTCATTATATATTACAATTATTTTCATAGAAATTTTAATTTCTGTAGGCCATGTTTTCACAGCACCAAAATGAACAAATTCTTTTGTTACAGATCAGGGTGGTCTAAATATGTCAATATTATTAGAGGATTAAAAATTGAATACTTAGATTTATAGTAATGATTTGTAATGATCCTATGAGGAAATTTTGGGTTACAATTAACTTTAAGAAGTGATTGCTAACATATAGGTATCCATCTACATTTGCTAGCCAATCAAATGAGTTATTAATGGTTAGAATTGTGACATAGTGCTGCTCATTGACAAACATATAAAATAGAAATATTAGATTAAATGACTAAAATTTATTTTATTTTTTAAGAAGTAATTAGCTTTCACCATGAAATCAAAGCATTTGTATTTTATTGATTAATGTTGTTTACCTATTAGGAGCAAAGCTACAATTACCTGTTCATATTTTCTTAACATTTATTGAGTATATTTTTAGACAACAATATGTAACTTTTCTTTAATCTTGTTTAAAGTACAGCAATGTACATAAAGAAAAAAGAATAGTTGTGATGTCGCACCACAAAATGAGATGCATCGTTGGTAAGATCATATTGAGATTATCACTAAAATATGTACAGGTTTGGGATGGATCCAGAGGAGGCACCAATTCATTGTAGGTACTTAAAAAGATTGTTCAGTATATGCTGTTACAATTTATATTAGTCAAAAGGTGGCAAAACCGGGGGACGTTTCCCCTCCCTTAATCCGCCCCTGCAAGTTATTTAAGATTAATTTTCTCAAACCCAAGTTACCATATACTGTATTTAAACTTCAGTTCATTTATCCTAGGAAACCCATTCAAAGTTTGAATTAAAGCTCATAGTGTGATATATCCAAATATGCAGTTTTCTAACCATGTGACTTTGTGGTGAGAACTCACAACTTATATGTGAGATTTGGAATGTAGTGAGATAATATTCCACATTCTAAAAGAAACTTACAAATTTTGTCATCAATGCTTAGCTTCTCCATCAAATAATTACTGAATCATGATTTGAAAAATTGATTCAGTGCACATGCTTTTATTACAGGTGTAGAGATGTTTTTGTTTGTGAGTAATTTTAACAGAGGATGAAAATCTGTTACAATAATGTGAAGAGTAATAATAATAAAGATTTCTGATAAACCACGAAATGTAACATTTTTGGTAATAATGAATTGTACATCAAAAATTATATATATTTAAAGAGTAAAGCATTGATGATTAGAATTTGGAGTTTATGGGAAAGAAGCAATTGTAAATCACAATTTTGTATCAAATAATAATTGTTCTAACCATTAATTTTTTTTATATTAAGTTAAAATATCTGATTCCATTAGGTTATAGAAAGTTATATTTGAAAGTCTTCATTGCTTTGAGTAATATAGTGTATATGCAAAGGTGGAGTGGGCCTACCACATTTGGGTCAAAGTTGAAATACAATTCATCAGCTTTTTCAATTATTTTGTTAAGTCAATTAATAGTTTCTATACACCAATTAATTAATTGGATGCACATTTGGCACACTCCTGTGTTCTGCACCATCTTAATTTTAAATGCAATACCATACATCGGTAATTATAAAGAATAGTTATAAACTAAATTTTAAGTTTTTCAGTCAAAGTGCATATTATAGTTCTGCAGCAAATTAATAGGCCTATTTATTTTTGGTTTAGTTTTTAACATGTATTATTGTTTTGTATTGAGAGTTTCAATTGAACAGTTCCAGCTATATGGGCCACCATCACAGAATATTCTTGAAACTAAATAAATGAATAATATGGTACTACTGTACATACGGCCAGAAGTTGTCAGTGGTGGATCCTGGATTTTGAATGGGTCCAAAAAGTCAATTTTTCAGATGGATTACTAGACTACCTCAGCCCCAACATGCTTGGAGCTGAGATTTAAAATGTTATGTTTATGGCACCACTATGGCCAGAAATGGCACTCTCAGACTGAAAATTTAAAAGGGGATCTCAGGCCAGTGGATCCCACTTTGACTCGTTCTGTGGTTGTAGCTTGAATGAGATTACATTCTATATCCCAGCCTATCGCAGGATGTGTGAAAACGCTCTGCTGAGCCTGCAGCAGTCACCTATAGTGAATTGTTATGGTCTAACAGACTAATGTTTAAAAAGAATCATTACATTACAAAATACATGTATCACTTCATAGCATATCTTTATTTCCTTTTTTTCTGTAGCATTCTCTTGGTGCTTGATTTTATGTCTGCTATTTGTAATCAGCATTTGTAGTTTCAAATTTCCAATAAATAAGCCTATTAATTTGTTATATCAGCAGAAATATATCAAGGTTTAGGCCCTATTTATAATTTTGGCATTTTTACACAATAAGTTACTAGACTTGTAAAGCAATGTTTTATAACTTCTTCGTCAAATAGAAATTTGCATAGCAATGCGGAATAAATCATATAAGCTATTTGTTTGGCACTTTTCTTTTTATTTTTGAATACAAAAGTATTAGTAAATGTTGGTTTTTCTTAATTTAACAGGAAGGGTGGAGAGATGCACATGCAGGCACCCCCAAACAACTTGTACCCAATCTTGAACTCTACTTCACTGGAAAATAAAATACACACAAGTAGTTAATAATCAACTCATATCACCTATTTTTCTGCCTAGCTCTCCCTCACTTAATCGTCAATCCCCCTCAACATTTGCAGCCCTCTCTCATCAGCTTTCATTGTCAATGCTGCTAGATACGCCACATCAACTAACACCATAGGCCAAAACGATGGTAAAAAGGTGTAATGTACACAATGAATGAATCAGTGCTGCTTTGGAAAAGTATACACATCT
>NW_022709084.1:34103-126461 GCF_011630105.1 Anneissia japonica | reverse complement strand
TATATATACTTGGTGCGATCGCACCATCGGCACCACCCTAAATTGTATTAAAATAATTGTACTGTATTGTTGATATATTATTTTTGTCATTATGAACATATTACCGGTAAGATTTTTAAAGTATGAGTGCAATTTCTGTGCACCTGAAGGTCCATATTTTCAAAATTTTCATACCTCAGCCCCAATCATGGTGTGGCTGTGGTGGTGTGGACTCATGCATCCCCTACCACCAAATCATGCATCCGCCTCAGTACACAGATATGATGAACCCATTTGAAAGAGCTTGCTTGAGCTCAAGCAGCTGGCAAATAAAAAAACAAATAGATGTACTGTAGTACTTGGTAGTGGATCCAGAAATTTGAAATAGCCCCTTTCAGATATACATTGCAGTAATCATGATGGCATGGTTGCTTGCCGCCCTATAACCTTTCAAACACCACATTTGTTACTGCAATATTGCGACAATCTGATGCTTTTCTGTCCATTTCAAACGGTAAAAAATTAAAACATAAAGAACCTGCACACAATCTTGCACAACTTTAATCTTGTTTATTGGTTGTGCTTCATTGCGCAGACTGGCTAACGCTTTCAGACAGAGCAAGGATGCAAACATTACCGCAATATTACTAGGGTGCAACGAATTATCATCATTGTGGCGCTAGACTTTGCTCGGTGGGGGGGGGGGAGTACAGGTTTCCCGATTGGGGGTCCGATTTCCCCAGTGAGAGCAAAGTGATCGTGGTCGGGCGTCACTCAAAATATTTGGAAAGTGGTCCAGGGGCGAAGCCCTAAAAAAAGTTTAATCGATTTTAATCGAGTATTTAATCCATTTTAGCTAACATATAAAAAATACATATAATTTTTTTTTTGGTTTGCACAATGCCGGGGTTTAGTTCTGAAACGAAATGACGTCACGTAGATACATCACTATACCCACCGGGAGGGGGGGGGCACGAGGGCCCGTGCCCCTGTCGGTCCCGCCGAAAAATGAAAAAGGCAGAAAATAATTGAGAAAAGTTAAAGGGAGGAAAGAGGGAAAAAATGAAGACCCATCAGTATGAAGGGCGGATCTAGCATGCAGTGGGCGAAAGGAGAGATCGATTATTTTAAGACTCGCCAACATTGCATTTGGCACATTACGCAAAGTGGACGGGGAGAACGGCGATTCGGATTAAGCACCCTATTGTTTGGTTGTCTTCACGCTCTGATGAGCACAAAACCACCGTCCACCCGACTTCCCGTTCTGTTGCATAGTATTTTGACGACGAACAACACAACGCTACAGTATGAGTATATCCCCTACTAAGCTTATTTTTTCCAACGATTTATTAAATCAGTATGTAGAAAAGGCCAAAAGACAGAGACCTTAGATCCATTAACTAGAACATGCATCCGCCTCAGTACACAGATATGATGAACCCATTTGAAAGAGTTTGCTTGAGCTCAAGCAGCTGGCAAATAAAAAAAAAATAGATGTACTGTAGTACTTGGTAGTGGATCCAGAAATTTGAAATAGCCCCTTTCAGATATACATTGCAGTAATCATGATGGCATGGTTGCTTGCCGCCCTATAACCTTTCAAACACCACATTTGTTACTGCAATATTGCGACAATCTGATGCTTTTCTGTCCATTTCAAACGGTAAAAAATTAAAACATAAAGAACCTGCACACAATCTTGCACAACTTTAATCTTGTTTATTGGTTGTGCTTCATTGCGCAGACTGGCTAACGCTTTCAGACAGAGCAAGGATGCAAACATTACCGCAATATTACTAGGGTGCAACGAATTATCATCATTGTGGCGCTAGACTTTGCTCGGGGGGGGGGGGGAGTACAGGTTTCCCGATTGGGGGTCCGATGTCCCCAATGAGAGCAAAGTGATCGTGGTCGGGCGTCACTCAAAATATTTGGAAAGTGGTCCAGGGGCGAAGCCCTAAAAAAGTTTAATCGATTTTAATCGAGTATTTAATCCATTTTAGCTAATATATAAAAAATACATATAATTTTTTTTTTGGTTTGCACAATGCCGGGGTTTAGTTCTGAAACGAAATGACGTCACGTAGATACATCACTATACCCACCGGGGGGGGGGGGGCACGAGGGCCCGTGCCCCTGTCGGTCCCGCCGAAAAATGAAAAAGGCAGAAAATAATTGAGAAAAGTTAAAGGGAAGAAAGAGGGAAAAAATGAAGACCCATCAGTATGAAGGGCGGATCTAGCATGCAGTGGGCGAAAGGAGAGATCGATTATTTTAAGACTCACCAACATTGCATTTGGCACATTACGCAAAGTGGACGGGGAGAACGGCGATTCGGATTAAGCACCCTATTGTTTGGTTGTCTTCACGCTCTGATGAGCACAAAACCACCGTCCACCCGACTTCCTGTTCTGTTGCGTAGTATTTTGACGACGAACAACACAACGCTACAGTATGAGTATATCCCCTACTAAGCTTAGTTTTTCCAACGATTTATTAAATCCGTATGTAGAAAAGGCCAAAAGACAGAGACCTTAAGATCCATTAACTAGAACAGCTATCCATGGTTAGTGGCATAACGCCTATGCGCTCCCGTGCAGCGGTGCATGATATTATATTAATCTAGTTGGGATGAGGTGCCCAGCTGGCCAGGACCCCCTACATTTTGTCAAGATTTAAAAAAAAAAAAAAAAACGAAGAACAATAACAAAAGATTCGATAAAACAATTAAAAAATACAGGTATAAAATTAATTAAAAGTATCAACAACATCATTGAAAACATCATTATAAATGTCTGCATATTATAATATTATTATTATTATTGACTTATAAGAAGACAATATTATTACAATGAGTAAAGTGACGATTGAATTGCCAGTTTGATAATAAAAATATTCATTTATTTTTGTCATTTTGTAAGAGGCAATTCTAATCATTGAATTGTGAAATTGACGGGAAAAATTTGTAAAAGTCCGAAAAAAAATCTGACCTTGAGGTCCAACCCAAGAAACAAATCCGAACTCGGAGGTGAAATCCCAGTACAGTAGTTCAATCCCAGTGCTATTAATTTCCGTGCCCTTTTAAATGCTTCCTATCTTTTTATCCCCTCCCCTAATGGCATAGGGCGTTTTGACAATTGAACACAGTAGACCTAGGCCACACAATAATTACTCTGAAAATCTAAATATTATTAATGGGCCCGCTGACTGTTTTTCTTTGAAAATATTAAGATGGAAATTATTTTTAATTATTATTTTCGGACCAATTTATGGCTTTGCGCTGCCATTTCTACTACGGCCACTAAATGGTGTGTTCCAAGTGAATCAACCCACAATTATGACCGTAGTTGTATTTTTTCTAGAACCACCCTGTGGATCCGAAGAAAGGTCCACTCCAGAAGAGCAACGACAGAAATTATAGTCCGACCCACGGAACGGGTCTAACCCTACCCAGAGCCCGACCTAGAGAATCCGACCTTTCTGAGGGTCTGTTCAAGGGAAGAAACATTCAACCTCGGCGGTCTACCCATGGCAGGGACGTATCCAGGGAGGGGGGGGGAGCCGCGGCTCCCACCCTTTGTACACAATGTTAAAATTTTAAAAGCTTATTCTTAAGCCAATACATTTTCTTTCCTGTGATCACTCAAAATGAATACTTCTAAAACATATAAATATGCATCAGTACACGTTATACATAACCCTAATAGAACACATAGGCCTAAGCGTGATTTAAAAAAAAAAAAATCTTAAATCTATAAATCTTTTATAAAGTCTTTTAAGATAGAAATGCGATACTGTGGTTCAATTTCGTTTTTATCCTTTTGCAAGTTTCTTTAAATTTTTGTTTAATAATAATACTACTAATAGTAATAATAATAATAACAATGATGAGGATGATGATGACGATAGTAATAATAGATAATAATATTAATAGCAATAAACAGTGAAGAAAAAGATCATGAGATCTTTTTTTGGCGCTTCATTTTGAATAATGGTGATGTGATGATGATGAATTTTACTATATAAAAGTGTCATTTCCGGCCATCTCGAAAGGTACTATAGTTTCCTCAAATTTTCTCACCCCAGCCCCAGCCATGGAGGGGCTGAGGTGGTTAATTGTGAAATAACGTTTTTGAAGTAGGCCTATGTAAAGTACATACTCAAAGACAATGTTTTTAAGCTTTGTTTTCTATATCACACACGCATTAATAAGATCTCTATGCATGAGGTGTTTCTACCCTTTAAAAATTTTCCTGATTTCCAACCATCATTTTGGACAATTAGGCCTTTCTCTGGTAATTGCTCTTTAATTGGATTATAATAATAGCTTCTGTAATTTATTGCCTATGCAAGGTCAGCTATACTATACCATAGGTATGCCTATGTGATTTATTGACAACTTGCTGAAAAACTAAATTTACCAATCGGCTCTCCATGAGAATTTTTTTTTGGCGCTTCATTTTGACTAATGGTGATGTGATGAGGATGAATTTTACTAAAAGTGTCATTTCTGGCCATCTAGAGGTACTATTTGCTCAAGTTTTCTCACCTCAGCTCCAACCATGGTGGGGCTGAGGTGTCGACTCACAAAATGCCCTCCCCCTCCACCTTTCAAAACAGATCTGTGCCCTTCCCTGGGTATGACATTAAACTCCATCGAGTCAGCTCCTGGTGTACGGTATGTCTAAGTGACTGCTGTTTGTTTTTAGGATGTGATCTGGATTTTCATGTTCATTTTTCGTGATTATGACTATTCTGGATAAAGAATATTTTGAGCAGAGGTGGATTCAAGGCCCCTCCCCCTCAAGGAAAAAAAAGAAAAATATATTCAAATTGAAGTGCGAGAGTGTAATTTCAGGCCATCTAGAGATGCCCTAATCATAAATTTTCTTACCTCACCCCATGGTGTGGCTGAGGTCGGTGGATCCTCGGTCCGTCAAAGACCATCCCTGGTTCACCTCTCTTAACTTTCGAATTCCTGGATCTGCCACTGTTGATTTATTATATACCGGTAATTATTGTTGCGCTTATTTATAATGCGTCTATTGCAATTTTCGCTTTATCCTCTCAAACAGTCCTAAGAACGTTCAGAGTGCGCTACTTCACAGGGGGATTCGCTCCCTTGAACCCGCCGGGGCGTATAATTCGCATAACGGCTTCCCCCTTTCAAAATCCTGGCTACGTCCCTGACCCATGATAAACAAAATGCAGCCCCGGGGACGTGACCCAAATAAGTCCAAGTTCCGATGTCTTCAGGACCCGGTGGTAAGATAATAAAATTAGAAGTAAAAAGTAGGTAAATATTCCTCCCCCTCCCCTCCCCCACCCCAGTGTATGTTCCAATAGGATTTCCCGACTGCTAGGATCGTAGGCCTACCTAGGGAAAACTTCTAACCCCGCCGTGGCTCGACCAAGACAGGTAAGTATGGAAACCCCAACCCTAGTTTACATCTTTCTGGGGCCTTTTTCCGAGGACTCAAAGTCCAGGGGCGTCACCTAGGTGCGAAGGGCCACAGTGCAAGATTAATTGTCGGGCCCTTGATAATAAACAACAATTACAAGAAGTTATGCCTACTTTTAAGTTAATACTAAAAAGCACAAGCACAAAATTTGAATTGGCATCTAAAGGAGTCCTTTCATAACTTACCGGTAACTATTAAAAAAGAAATCCATAACAAAATTTTACCTATACAGCAAAGGTACAACTTGAAAATTCCCCTTCATGCCTATTCTGAACAACAGTGCTGCGGTGAACGTTTGGGCCTGCTGAGACAAACTAAAACCATGTGCACTGCATTTGGCGAGCCAACCAATTAGCGTTCGAGATGTGTATAAGAGACAGATATATATACAGGTAAGTATGGAAAAAGTTTACTTTTTTACGGTGGGGGTGAAGACCGCCTTAGCCCTACTACCATGGTTGGGCGGGGGGGGGTGCTGAGTAAGGGGGTACCCTTGGAGTGTGGCCTACTCTTGATTTGAAATGAACATAGTAATGAACAAGGAGGTTTAAAAATTATTATTTTTATACCTCCTTGGTAATCAACATAGTAATCAATAATCACTCCTTTAAAAACCGAGTATTATTGAGGGCCCGCTAGTCGTTTTGTTCTTTAAAAATATTTAGTGGAAATTAGGTCTATTTAATTTATGAATGCCCGTACGTATCTACGCCACACTGAGAAGTCCAACCAATAGGTCCAACCCGGGTCCGACTCGGAGAAATCAAGTAAGTTTAAATCACTGGGAAATTGTCCGACCCCGGGGGTTCGATCCGGATGAAAATCCGACATCTGCGTGAAACCAAGAATAGTCTGATCCGTTATTTCAAGGGAAAAATTACGACCCCGGGGATCATACCCAGGGAACAAAGAACTCAGCTTTGGCTTATTCCTGCTTATTAATTCTCACTCACTTCATCAAAACGGTTGAAATTGATTCGTTTCAATCAGCCAATGGGAAAGTCATGATTCATATGCAAATATGTATAAGCCAATCAGATTTATTCCCGCTATGGCTTGAGTTTACCGTTACTCGTATTTGTGTTACTGTTTACGGCAAGGTTTTGGGAAAAAACAAAGGTAGGTTCTCTTTAATTAATGATTTCAGGAAATAGAAAGACCCGAAGTTTAATCACATGAGATAAATATTTGTTTAGGATTGTTAATATAAAGTAAACTTTTTATTTGTTGTATGCTTGTAACAAAATATGAAGCTATGATTTTAGGTTTGTTACTCCGACCTTCCGTAGTAGTAGTAGGCTAGCCCTAGGCTAGGTTGTAGACCGGGCAACTCGTCTATATAGGGGGCCTACCTACCTAAGGCATAGTCATAGGCCAGGCCATACATAGGCCTAGGTAAGGTAGCGAGTAGACGTAGAGGGTTAGGCCAGTAGTAGAAGGAGGCCTAGGCTAGGAGAGGACCGTTTCGGCCGCGAACAAGATCGGCGGCAATTTTTGGTTTGTATGGTCCCACGTTTGTTGTATTCTAGGATTGTGTCACCATGTGTATTTTTGTCAATTCGATTTACTGTAGTCTAGGCTAGGCCTAGGCCTAGTAGTTGGCATTTCGAAAGGCCTAGGTCGAAGGTTAATCCAATTGACAAGTACATTACTTTATACATACAAACTTGCCTTTTTTTTAAATATTTTTGGTGGACCATAATTTAAAACAATTTACTCAATTAAATAAGACTTTTTTTTTGGTATAACTAGGCCTAGGTTAGGACCAGGTGTAGTGTGTAGTCCATCCTATTCCTAGCCTTTCTCTCACAGATGTTTTTTTTTTTTTTTTTCAAATTTACAATTTAAAGGATACAACAACAAAAAATGAGCAGACGTAGCAAGAAAGAATTTGCAGTAGACGAGGAGGTACGAGCCAAATGGCCAGGTAGTAGTCTGTGGTTCAAAGCAACTGTTCTAAATATCAACGACGATGATATATCACTAAAATTTGAAGATGGAACAGAGGAAATTGTGAAAAGCAAAGATATTTCCGTAAGTTAACTTAATTAACAATTTCAGTGAATTAAAAAATTCAAATTCTCTTTTGAGAAGATACACAGGCGTGAGATACAGTTCATTTTTACATTTCAAAGTGCTGATTTTTTTTTAGATGATTGCAAAGAACACAAAGGATTACGCTACAGTCACTTCAACTTGACAGTCACGATTTCATAATAAAGTGTTCAAATAAAACCATGTGTATAGTGTATTAATTCATCATTTTATACCTTTTATTTAACTAAAGAACATGAAAATATTGTAAGATTACCTATACAGCAAAGGTACAACTTGAAAATTCCCCTTCATGCCTATTCTGAACAACAGTGCTGCGGTGAACGTTTGGGCCTGCTGAGACAAACTAAAACCATGTGCACTGCATTTGGCGAGCCAACCAATTAGCGTTCGTGTACGTGCAACTACAAACACGTGCACTGGGCGAGCCAACCAATTAGCGTTCGTGTACGAAATTATGCCTACCCAGCTTCGTGTAGAAAATTCGGTCAGACGAGTTTTCCACACGGAGCTAAGGAGGAAAGCAATTATTTTGAGCACCATCTGTACAGTAGTTGTTCATTTTGCTGAATTCACATGGTTTTAGATTATTACAGACCGGTATTGACTCAATCACCCGCTCAATCAACGTTGCTGTTTAAAGGCAGGCTCAGGTCGACACGGAACTGAAAGAAACTCAACTCAACTCGTCGACATGAGCGCAACTGAAAGGAACTGAGCTCATGTCGACTTTGAGCAACTGAAAGGAATTAACGCAACTGAAAGGAACTTGGCTCATGTCGATGGCAACTGAAAGGAACTATTGGCTAAAAACATTTTCCCCGCGAAATCCCATCAACTGCAAAATGTCTGTAATGTTTTTATTTAAGACATGTAATTATTTTAAAAAGTGTATCTACTTTATTTTTTTGTTTTGAAAATGTCGACCGGCAACTGAAACAAATGGTGCCTGTTTGTAGTCGACAGAATTGAGCTTTTAAGGATTTCATTTTCTTTGAAATCTCATCAACTGCAAATAAATGTTTGAATGCTTGTAAGGTTAGACGTGTGGTTGAAAATAATAAAATTATTTTTGAAGTTTATTTACTCTTTTTTTAATTTAGAAAAGTGAATCGCATATTGGTCTACTTGAAATGGGTTCATGCAAAATCTGGTGGAACAATTAAAACAAGAAAGGTCTTTTTCTATATGAAAAAACAAAAACAACAAGTATACACGAATGCATTTTATACGTGACAATGTTTACATGAATCAGCAGTCAAATATGTTATAAAAATGTATTAATTTAATATTACGCGAATGCAGCAGCATACTTTTGATAGAATTCATAATTTAATAATACACTGCAGAGGGACTTTCTGAAAAAGGAATTTAGCTTTTCTTGACCTAAACCTAGGCCCTAGATAAATGTTCTACTGTTAAAGAATTTGTACAAAACTAACTTCTAAAATAATGCACACTCCCAAGAATTACTGGATTATTTATAATTCGTAAAAATGGATTTTGGAAGTGAGACCTGCATGCCAGTTAGTTGTCAAGTCTTTACTCGTCGTACGTAGAGTTAGACATAGGCTAGTAGGCCTGGCATAGGAAGCCTGCCTTTTTTCTACACTTTAGGCATAGCCTAGGCTAGCTAGAATATGGTAAGTATATGCTGTATTATTATTATTATTATTAGGCCTAGCCTAGGCCTATTTGTTGATGTGTTAGAATAAAAATCTGGCCTATGGCCTATATTTTTTTAAAAAGAGAATAAAGTAATCTGCCATTAACAAAACATTGTAATATAATATCTTTTTTCAGTTAATGAATCTTGATTACGAATAATATCAGGATCAACGTTTTTAGTTCCTTTGAGTTCCGAATCAGCATTTTTATCGCGCTTTTTTCAGTTCCTTTCAGTTCCGCAAAAAGTTGAACATGGGCAACTCAACTCAACCCAACTTGACTATGTCGACAAATATGTGCGACTGTCAGTTGCGGTCAGTTCCGTTCAGTTGCGCGGAGCGCTCATGTCGACGAGTTGAGTTGAGTTCCGTGTCAACCTGAGCCTGCCTTAATAAAAATAATTTGCATATGGTTTGTTCATTGTTATAGTATTGAAATAATAATAATATTAATATTTTCTGGGGTTTTGAAGATGTCTGATGCCCATCGCCAATACAAGGCATACATAAAACTGAGGGTTCGTTTAACTGGGGTATGTAAAAACGAGGATCTACTGTATAATAAATATTTTAGTAGGTTAATAAATAATAAGTTTGTTTCATGGTAGTTTCCTACCATTTATTACACGTCAAAATTGTTAGTATCCAGGTTAGTACACTTTACATATACCTAGCTGTCACATGTGGTTAATATCCATCAATGTCTGCCGCTGACTGTGGTAGCTGTGCGCAGAAAGAGAGGTTGTATAGAGTTCATCTATTCACTGTCCAGTACACACAACGTACACGTTGCCTGCTATGTAATAAAACTTGGTTTTTTTTTCTCGCTCCCTAGAAAAATTCAGGAGCGCATTTGATTGCTCTTCTCGAATATTTTTGAGGAGCGCAAAGGAGCGCCAGCGCGATCGCGTGCCTTTTAAATCAAGGTCTGGTATTTAACCCTCTATGACTATGTTTGCTGGACAATGTCCAGGCAATGTGAATAGTTTGCTGAGGGGTACATCCTCTTTTATTCAAATGAATTGCTGGATGTTGAATAATTATTAAACAGTTTCTTCCTGTGATGTGTTTTTAATCCATGTTTTTTTATTCCATGCACTGTAGCATGGTATATGTCTTAGAGAAGACTAAGACAGGTGTGTGTATTCTGTGATGTAAGTTGAAGTGAGCTTACTTTTAAAAAGTTTAAATCATTTTTCATCATTTTACCAGTTTTACCTTAAGTTGCAACTAAATTTGGTGTTTAGAATCAGGTCTGACAGAAACCATAACACATTTTTGAATAAAAAACCTGTTTTGTTTTTTTATATTTTAGAAAACTAAAGCTTTTCGGTCAAGGTCGCGGTCTAAATCTCCAGGAAGACGCAGGAGCCGTTCCAGATCCCCAGCCAGGCGGAAAGTTTCACCTGCCAGGCAAAAAGCTTCGCCTGGCAGGCAGAAGAAAGTTTCCCAAAGCCCTGCAAGACAACTGAAACAGAAAGAAGTCAGGAAGGATAATGCAGCCGAAGACCAAACAGATGCACCTGCTGAAACGCCTACTAGACGCTCCTCCAAAAGAATTGTTACTAGCATTGTAAGTACAGTATTTCTGATTGGCATTAATCTATTTCAATTTAATTCATGGCTAGGAAAGCCATCAGATACGTACCAATATCCTAAAATAATTACAAGGAAACATCAAACAAAAAAGAAAATGATAAATATACAGTAACTTTTAAGGGGAAAATAACTAAATAGTGGGATATAAACAAAATTTTACTATCAAACCCAACTAACTTTGCATTATATCAAAAATTAAACTGCAGAAAACTCATGCTTTTTCATGTTTGAGGTAAAGGAGACCTACTTTAGTCAATTTTATAGGCATGTGTAAATTTTTGTTAATTGCGCGCTAAACATATTTAATACTCACAGAGCGAATAATTGATTAGTTATACATTCCACTGAGAATTTTCACACAATAATTATATTGCCCATGAGCTGATTTAAAATGTGCTACCTCTTTCAAAGGAGGTTATGTATTCACCGCTGTTTGACTGTTGAAATATTCCAGGAAAAAAACTAATGAATGCATCATCATAAAATTTATTTTTATTCATTATAAAAATAAAACAAGCAGTATCTAAATAGACATATTTATTCTTAATAGATAATCTAATTTCAACTTCAAATTTCTTCTATTTATACTAGCCTAGATAAAAAATAATGTAATGAAATAATATGTTAAGTGAGGAATCCCTTCATGGTGCATTGACCAAGAGAGTTTATCTACTTTGGAAGTGACTGAGACGAAAATGTAAATTATTTATCCTAGTATTCCTGCAGAAAATTCTGAATAGCTCATTTAAAAGGATGAAATAAGTTAACATCCAACCAGAAGCAGATTATCAGGAAAAAAAAGTGGGTTACAGGCATTTTAATACAATTCAGATATGAAAGTGAATACAGGAAACTTTCTAAGGTATTGTTTACATGTCCGTATTGACTGGGAAATTTTTACCCTTTCAAACTTTTAATTAACTTTCAATAAACTGATACAAATTTAGAATTTCAAATATGGAATTTAATTTTTAAATGTTTTTAGCTGATGACAGTATCATATCTCTAAAGTTTGATTTTAAGCGAATGTTTTCCTTGTGAATTCAAGCCAATTCTTTTGCTAAGCAATTTTGATAAACCTTGGCCCCTGGTCCTTATATAAGGTGGCCACCAGTGATGCACTTTGTCAATACTGTCATGTTTACAGATTAGATGTCTGTAAAGATAAGAATTTATCCCTGTAACTCCTATTGGGAATGAGCAGCTAATGGCAGACAGCAAACGCAAGGTTGGCTAATATACACAGATAAAATGGTAGAGTATTATAATTCAGATTGAATTGGTCTTTCTTTTTAGTTAGTAAACTCAGCTCGTGCAGAAGTCTGGTTTATTTTATGCAATATCTGTGTAAAGATAAAGATGTTTTTACCTAACCTCTTTCTTCTATAGTCCCAGGCTACTACAGAAACCAGAACTTATGGCACACGTTCTGCAGTGAAGGCTGGAAAGCAGACTATTGACGTGCCGTTACAGTCTTTCTCATCCAGGGTAGCCAAGACGACCCATTATGAGTTTGGTGGGCCAATAGGTAATGTAGTCAACCATTTAAAATGTTGGCAACTATTGTTTGAAATATTTACACAATAATTCAGTTTATTGCATAAGTTAGGAAGTTTTACGTCAATTTTATTTGAAGCGTGTCTAATTTTATAGGAAATCTCCAAATAGGTTCTTCTGTCTATGATAAGAGATCTGCAAATGATTAAACATTTTTGCATTTTACCTGAGAAATGGATCTCACCAGTTTGGCTGTCCCAACAATTTAACTAATTTTTTGCCAATTTTTAGATATGTATGTGGCGCAGTCAAGCCAAATCAGTCGCTTGTCGGCGATCATCAACTGGAGGAAATCTAGCCTAAAGTTATACGTTAAAATTTTCAAAAAAAATCGAAATGTATTTTATGACTTAAAATTAACAATAAGGCATCTAAGATCCATGCTACATTAACATTTTACCAATTTTCAACGATAAAAGAACATTTTTATACAATTTACGAAGGGTATCTCACTGTAAAATGTCAAAAACTTGGTCCATTTTTACCTGTTTAGTTGCACGTTTCCGACGCTATGCAGGTCTCCATTTTGAAAGCGAACTGCTCCATATTTGTTACCAAAAAAAAAAGGGGGGGATTTTATAAGCTTTTATGTCATTGGTCAATTGTCATGATACAACTTCAATTTAACCAATTACAACGATTTTAAATAGTGTAAACAAATCCGTTTTCCCTTGACGATGACGCTGAAATAATGCCTGTGGTTGGTCACTCACATAATGATGTAAAACTGAGCATGCGTACAGTTACAATTCGATCCCACAATGCCACAGAAAAATCGAAACATGGCATTATTGGAGCAAAGCTAGGCCTGTGCCTAGTTTTTCTTATTTTTGTACAGTTTTCATTTATTTTATAAGTACCAACAAATCAGTGAACAATGATTCAACAATATTTTGTAATTTCAAAACTTTTAGCAACGCTAACTTCCTGTTGTTAGCTTAGTGTAGACTGCCTATCGAGTATCGCTGATCAGCATTACGAATGTATCACTAATGTTTTTGGCTGAATTCAAACTTAAATAACTTTCAAACCTGCTTTGGGTTACAAAGGAAAATCTGGGTGTTAGAAAATGTATTTACTGGACCAAATTTCAAGAACGCTGTATAACGCTATCCCCCTGTTGCTAGGCTAGGTATTCAGCTATACTCATGGAACAAGGAATGTCTCTGCGCTGTCAGCGCGTCGGTAAACTTTGAAGGTGAATTTCCCGAAAACGTGTTTACGGTTTCTCCCAAACGTAGGTAAATTTAAACGTCTATAACTTTTTAACAAAAGTCGGATTGCATTTATTTTTTCGCCATTGTAAAGCGAATACATTACTAAATAATAATATTGTATAATCTAAACATCAGAATTTCCGACAAGCGACTGATTTGGCTTGACCACACCACATATGTATTTAATGATTTCTTTTGGTGTCTCAGAAATGAAGTATTACTCAGGTTGTGTAGTAAACTCACATTTACATACAACTGGCCCGGCCGTAATCCTATATAAAGTTCATAGTAACAACCAGTAGAAGAAAATCGAACTGTTTCATTCCATATATTTTATAAAAGATCAACTAAGTAAATATAAATATTATGTCTAAACCTGATTTTGATTTTTCTTGCTTCTTAGGTGCAACATTTACTGTGGTTTTCCTTCCACTGTTCATGTATTACCTGTACTTCGTCTGTGGAAAGGAAAAGTGTGAGTTGACTTTAAAGCCCGACTTCAGCAAGAATTGGAAGGATTATTATGATTTTGAGGCCTACATGATTTTCTTGGGTTGGATGGTATTCCAAGCTGCTCTCTACATACTTCCAATTGGCAAGGTAAGTTTGATTACTACAATAACACATGTCTTCATTCAGCTCAGTTGCCAGGCCTGCAAGGAAAGCTCATCTCTAAAAATTGAAAGCACAGTGCAAGAGAAGAGCTGACATGCTAGATTCTTAGTATACTTACTACTCAATGTCTCCATTTGTACATTAGGACTTCCAATTATTGCATTGAAAACACTAACCATCATATTAATAAATTGCTTAGTGTCACCAAAACTTTTCTATTACAACTTTCTAGCTGAGCTGAATTTGTTAGACTCTGGTTTTTAAGCCTCAGCTTTAAAAAATGTCAATGCCTGCCTTTAATTGTTTATAGATTGACTTACCTCATTTTCATTTTAGGTTTGCCAAGGACAACAGTTGAAAAATGGAAGTAGGCTGCAATACCGTCTCAATGGTATGTAGAATATAAACTTGGGAAAATTGGGTATATACCAAACATTTTTTAATAATTTAATATTAATTTTGTAATTATTTTTAGGTAAAAACATATGACTTATAGTGGGTATTAGGGTTTGTTTACATCTATCGGAAGTTTTTCAAGGCAAGGTATGATACTTTCACGACGTGCATTGCTCCAGCAGAGTCGTCGCCGTCTAAGGTATGGAACGCTGTTAACTGCCTTTGGTGGCTATTTTTTGTTCGACGCATTTATCATTTGGCCCTTTCATCGTTACGTACGGCTCTTTTACCATTACGTACAGATCTTTTATCATTACGTACGGCTCTTTTATCATTGTATACGGCTTTGTTATCATTGTGTACGTCTTTTTCATCATTACGTACGGCTCTTTAATCATTTGGTGCTCTTACCTTTCAGCCCTTTCATCATTATGTACAGCTCTTTTATCATTAGGCCCTTTTAGTATTCGGCACAAACATGGCTTTTGACATCGGGTTAAGTGAAAAATTTCAACGGCTGGGATGAGCCTAGAGGAAAATCGTACCTAAAAAAGCATACTCGACATCTGATTAGCTTATTCTTAGAGATCATTAATAACTAATGGAAAAAAACAAAATGTCTCGATCAATCAAATAAATTGGAAGACCTGGATCTACATTTTCTTGTCCCTAAGTTTGAAAGGGAAATGGTACATTCTATAGGCCTAATTGTGCTTTTCCCTTCAGGATTTAGGTGCTTTTTTAGGGCATGTAGAAAAAAATAAATTAGATTATGGAGTAGGCCTATTTAAGTAAAAGAACTGTAATTAATTAAGAGAAATTTATTATTTATTTACAACAAAAATTTGCAGGGGTCCCAAGTTGGAAGAAGCCCAGGAGAGGGGCTACCCCTCCCCTGGGAAAGAAAACCACAATTTAGTAGACTCTAAAACTCCTAAATTGTCACGCTGCCTGGGACCACTTTCTATATATTTTGGAACTCCAGCGATTACGCCCACTTTTCCCTCGTGAGGTAAAATTTTGTGGCAAAGTCTGATACCATTTGACTCCCTATTTAGGGCCTATTTTATGTTGTATGTATGCCTACAGCACCACCATTGTTATAATATACACATACATATAATTAATCGCGGGAGTTTCAAAATATATAGAAAGTTGTCCAGGTGGCGTGAAAATTAGGGTTTTTATAGTCTACTAAATTGTGGTTTTTCTCCAACAGGGGAGGGGTTGCTCTTCCCCTCCTGGAATTGACTTCTTCCAACTTGGGACTTCTGCAAATCTTTTGTTGTAAATAAATACTAAGTTTCCTTAATTAATTACATTTCTTTTATTTAAATATGCTACTCCATATCCGGAATAAGAAAAAAAACCTCCTCTCTCGCCATTTATTTTTTAAACGAGAGTGATAATCTAATATTTTTTTCTATATGCCCTAAAAAAGCACCTAAATCCTGAGGGGAAAAAACAATTAGGCCTAATAGAACGTACCCTTTCCTTTTCAAACTTAGGAACAAGAAAATGTGGATCCAGGTTTTCTAATACTTTGATTGATCGAGACATTTTTTTTTATCGTAAGTTATTATTCATCTCTAAGAATAAGATAATCAGATGTCGAGTATGCTTTGTTAGGTGCGATTTTCCTCTAGTCTCATCCCAGCCATTGAAATTGTTCACTTAACCCGATGTTAAAGGTCATGTTTGTGCCGAATACTGAAAGGGCCCAATGGTAAAAGTGCCGAATGATAAAAGAGCCGTACGTAATGATGAAAGGGCTGAAAGGTAAAAGCACCAAATGATAAAAGAGCCATACGTAATGATGAAAAAGACGTACATAATGATAAAAGAGCCGTATGTAACTGATAAAAGAGCCGTACGTAATGATAAAAGATCAGTACATAATGGTAAAAGAGTCGTACGTAATGATGAATGGGCCAAATGGTAAATGCGCCGAATGGAAAATTGCCACCAAAGGCAGTAACACGTTACATACTAAGGTACTTTTTAGGCCCAAGTCAAGAATATTATTCATGGCAATTGCTATCGCAGCATGAAAAAAACGAATCTCCCCATTCTTTGCAAGAGTATTATTTTACAGTTATTTTAAATCCAAAATTAAATCATAGGATGTTATTAGTTTCTGCCGAGGATGATGATCATAATATGACATAAACAAACATTATTACCTACTGGTATTATGATGTACCATACCAACAAGGCCTAATATCGCCAGCCTGTTTGCTAGACCAAGTTCGGTTGAGCAATCAGTACCAGGACTCGAATTTGGGGATTTTATGGGCAAGGCCAAATGGCATGATTTTGAAAGGCACCACGGCCAAATGGAAAGGCACCAAGACCAAAATTTCAAGTATAAAAGGGCACCCAAGGCAAAATTTGATTTAGCCTCAGTACTAATTTCTCCCGAGTGCCTTGATTCATCATAGCCAGGCTAGGCAAGCTAAGCCAAGCTAGGCCTAGCCAAGCCATAGTTGTCAATGGTAATATGACTTTGTTTAGAGTATTAACTATTAATTATCGATTCAATATACTGCGGCAGTCGGTGATTGTACAAAACAGTCAAATTTCAAGAAGTTTGATATCTTTGCGTTGTTGCTCAGTCCGTCGTCATCGGAGAAGAAGCCACAACTCTAAACTGGCCACAAAAGCTGCGATGAAGTAAGATCGCCCAAAGTTAACTGTGCAGCAAGCACATGTTTACAACTATACAAAGGCCGTATTCGACTGGTCGTTCTTCGTTAAACTACGGCCACCTGCGCAGCGCTCGGTAACATCCTATTCAACGAAGATGACCAGTCAAATAGAAAACTTGAAAGTACTTGACAAAACAAAATGGCTGTATAGTTACCGCGATACACGTTGCGTAATCAAGACTGCTTCAACTTGTGGTAGTATGGGTTTTTCGTTAAAAAAAATATTTTCATCAAGTTTTTTTTATTCTGTTTGCCTACAATAATTTTTTGACTCCATGTGGGTAATAATGTTTATTTTATGAAATTTGATCTAAGTTATATTAACGCAAATGTTGTTAATAAAAAATCGCCAATCGGCCATGTTTCTCTTTGGTCACGTGGATAACTTAACGCTCATTAACGCACTCTGGTTTAAGTTAATTTTCGTTGTCAACCAAGTTTATTTAACGAACCAGTCGAATGAAAATAATACTCAAGGAAAATTCATTCCAACGAAATGAACCAGTCGAATGAGCCCATGTTTATATTGCAATAACCTCTAGAATAAGACGCATGCGCACACAACGGTAACTGCAAAAACAGTTCGTATCAACATGAAATTCTCTCATGTTCTGTTCTTTCACTGCAACCTGGCCTAGCCTAGGCTAGCTTAGGCGACTTATGTTTTTGGCTTTCGTGTTTTCTTTCAAGATTTAAACGTTCTTACTTAGATTTATTTTACGTGTCAAACGATCTATATTAAGCATCGTGAGGGCATCGAGGCCAATGCTTCAAAAGGGCAGGCAAGTAGTTGCCGTCGTCGTGCTTCATTTTCAGGGGCACCAAGGCGAACTGGGAGGGCACCGTCGGCAGTGGCCACGGTAAAAATTTGAGGCCTGCAATACCGTTAAGGGTTATTTTCTGCTTTATTACCTACTCGACGACAGAGATATATAGTCGAGGCATAACAACTCCCTCCCTGGTCCGGTCCCTGGTCAAGGCTTAACACTACAGTGCCTATATCTGTATGTAGCTTACACTAGCAGCATTCCACATCCTAAATAAAATTCACGGAGATTGCCAAAGTAATTATAAATCACTATTTAAAAAAAGACAGGCCTACTGCCTTACTTTACTTTGGGTCGCTGTCTTAAAAAACATCATAGCTCTCTCAATATACTGTGTTTAATCTGAGTGCACTGTGGTTTACAATGTGGCTGTTTACATTTAGTACCCACTATATGTCACATGACCAGTAATTGCTGGAGGCGCCGATTCAGTCTATTAGAAACCTCCCAAATATCAATTATTAATAATTGACAATGATGGGTGATATTGCCCCGGTTAAGTTGATAATGATGGTTGATAATTTTCTGTTGAGGTTGACCTTTATCATAAACAAGTCACAATAATGAAAAGGTTGAAATATTGAATCACTCTGGCATGGCTTATTTTATTTTATACTGAATAATAATGACCAATAATGTTGCCCAAGTCCGAATGACTTGAAGACTTGAAAATCTAGGTTTTTGTTTGCTTGGTTTATTTTATAGTAAAAACTTTTTTAAGGAGCCCAAAACACTAATAGTAATATTTCAAAGGTCCACTTTTCAAACTTTGATTTTAATACATTAACCATGGATTTAGGCCTGGGGTGAATACTGTAGGTTTTCAACCTCAAACTGGAAGTTTACTAATAATTTCTGAAATTAAAATATCATGCGCATTGTGACATACAGTCTCTGTTAATGACTAGCCCTATTATTAATAAATTTGTTATTATAGTATGTTGATATCTTGCAGGTTTCTTTGCATTCTTTGTGAGTGTTGCGGTATTTTTTGGGCTGTACCACAAAGGCTATTCAGTTACAGTGGTTTACAACAAGTTCCTGCCACTGATGACGGCATCTATTCTCTTCTCATTTGTCATGTCTGTTCTTCTTTATATCAAGTCAATGTTTGTACCAAACAACCAGCTTGCTCCTGGAGGCAATTCTCGTAAGTATAACGGTACAGTTTATATTGATACAAATGGGCATTGAGTAACAATTTTTGCTTAATTATGTGTATGTTCATAGTAGGATCGTCACAATTATGATTTATGCAAGGTTTTTTTTTGTAAACCTTGTATAATACCCCTTTTACACTGCCAAGGCAGAATGAACCTGTGTTAATTTCGGAGTGATCCCGGGTGCATTTCCCATTTACATCGAACGAAAAAGTCCGGGTTGCTCCCATTTTACACTGGCAACGAATTCGGGTTCAAATACCGCCCTCAATTTTTGTTGTGATGGTGACCATCACTTCACTCGAGATTCTCGTCGTGACGAAGCCGCAATTATTTTCAATATTGAAGGAATTTATATGCAGATTGTTTTTAAATTATGCGAATTAAATCAGCAGTTTTGATATCAAGTCTATACCAGAGCTCAGGGGGTTTAATTTGAAAAGTTTAGGCCTACCTGACGCAGCTGCGATAGGCTCCAGAATCGATTTTGATGCTGTTTACGCGTCCCGCACATCGATGCCAGATGTTTGGCAATCCGGGTTGTATTTTTTGACGTTTACACCAACCACAACTCGGGAGTTTCTAGCCCGCTTATTGCAAAATCCTGGGTTGTGTCCGGAATTTTAACCCAAAATTGTGAACTTCCACTTTAAATATATTTTCTTTACTTGATAAATAAATTTTAATATAGTACATGTGTAGGCCTATAGTTATGTTACATTATTATTCCATTTCAAAATAAATATGAACTGATTATTTTTTATTATTATTATTGTTATTATGTTCCTTTGCAAAACTAAATATGTTTTAATAATTAATTTAAATGTTTTTGTTGTAAAATCAGATTGCACCATTTATGATTTCTTCATTGGCCATGAGCTGAACCCCCGTATTGGAAGCTTTGACTTGAAATTTTTTTGTGAACTTCGACCGGGTCTGATTGGTTGGGTAAGTAACAAACGAACAAAACAAAATGCATTTTATTTAAAGTTGGTAAATTTCATAACACATTGATTATTATTTGCTCAATAATAAAAGCCCATGTTCATGTTTTGATACCTATTTTAATATAAACGATTTTAAAATTTACCAAATAATAAGGTAAATGTTGAAACCTGAAGGTGGGGGCTGACAGGCCAGAGTGCCCCTCTCACCTTCCTTGGCATTTGGGCCAGACTGCAAGGCTGTGGGAAATTCGTCACTCATGTTGGTAACCATTTATACTACTGCATAGAGAGAGACAAACATGGATTAAAGGACTTGCACAGCGAGGGTTTCGGACCCGCGGCCTCGAGCCTGCTGAGCATTTGGTGGTGGGGAACTTAATTTCATCAATATCCAGACGTGTACACTTGTTTTGCACAAATGAGGCATGTTGTGGCGAAATGGTAAAGTTGTCGCACAGTCCAGTATTGAGTAAATGAGCTATAAAATATGGGAGCTCAAAAAATTGCTAAAAATCCAAATCTGTTTTTCACTATAGGTCAACAGTTTAATGTCTTATTAATCATGTCTCAAAATATTAGCTCTGGAAGTGGTTAACAAATTGTTTATTTAACGTTAACTATTGTTCATAGTTCAATATATTAAACAATGTATGCACAAATAACTTTGAAAGGCAATTACTCAAAATCCTGTTTATCTTGACTCTAAGAGTACTGTACTTTCACTTTCAAATAGCTTAGGTTTGAAATGTCCAATTTGAATGAATTACCCCTCATTTTAAAGATCACATATTCAGGTATTTGAAAATACCAATAACTTGAATTTCAATTTTTGCTACAACTTAGCCATTTTGCCACAACATGCCTCAAATGGACATAATAATAATAAATTAATAATACAGTAGTAGGATGATGTGTAGAGAACTATAGAGCATAACCATTAATTAATAATGCAGTACATCTTTAGTTTATACAAGTTACACCTAAATGTATATGAAATAAAATAATCTAATGTCTCCGCAACGTATAGAGCATAACCATTAATTTAATTAATAATACAGTACATCTTTAGTTTATACAAGTAACACCAATGTATATGAAATAAAATAATTTAATGTCTCCGCAACGTACACCCATCAAAGAAGGTTATATTGTTTACTGTATATCCATACTACTTCGCTCGGGACATTGCCACAGAGACAGTAAGCATTCGCTGAACAACAACCCTGGACAGGGCGTGTACTCTACGCCGCGGCGCCAGAAAAGAACTGCGTTTTTCTGGTGCGCCGGTACCACCAAAGGCACTGACACGTTTAGGCGATAAGATAAGACCATTGTTGTACGCGCACACTCGTGTTGATGAGGAGAGTATTTTACTCCAGTTCAACTGCAAGCAATCAGCCCTACCTTACTTTATTGGTACTTTCCCATACACGTGTGAGAAAGACAGAATTTCCCACGAGTGTGAGAAAAAGAGACAGATTCATCGCCTCCAAATTAGAGAGTAAGATAAAACTTATATACACTCAATTAATATGCATTTAAAATTAGTACAGCATACATGTTTTATAATCAATCGTAATATTTCCAATATTTTACTGTTAAGCGATGTAATGCGTCCTTTAAATTTGGAAAATTTGACCTGGAATTTCCTGGAAATTTGCTTGTTTAGAAATGTACAAACCCTGACCTTTTCTCAATGCGCACAACTTACAGTCAATCACTATGACTGCGCAATCATTTCCACCTTGAAGCTAATACATTCATCTTTCAAGAAATACCAAACATAATAATATTTTCTACAAAAGAGAGTTTCGAATTTAATGAAAAATTTACACCAGCTTTAAAAGTACGGTGTATTTCAATGTGAATTTATAAATTGGATAAAGTCGATAATTCTAATTTTAACAGATGTTAATTAAGGAATGATTGAGGATTATAAGAAACTAAGTCATTTTAGGGTTAAATATTCAAAAATTTAATCCAAAATCAGAGTAATTTTCAGTTTTACGCTGCCTTAGCTTTATAGTCAAACCCATCGATCTTTAAACAAAATTATAATATACACAGAAGTGATTGTAACAGAAATATTTTGCGGAATCTGTTCCTGAAATGTACACATAATAACATAATAAAAGTCCAAAAAATCCAATCAGGGGAACATTGTTAATTATAGAGTTTTACAGTGTTACGTCACAATACCATGTGATACTACTCTGTTGCTATCGTTGCAAAATGTGTTCAACCGAACGCCATTTTCTCCACTGACAAACCATTCATCCCAATGAAAAAATGTGAAATTACGCCTGTGCACGATCCACAGGCGGGGAACATGTTAGTTCGTCAAGTCAAAGGGATCTGTTGCTGAGTGATCTCCTTCTCAATAATACCTCCATGGTCGGAGCTACAATCGCTTATACATCTCAAATGATAAAGTGTTCCAGTATTGTATGAAAAGGGTTTTTTTAAAGCAAAGTAGCAGTTCACCTTTTTTTATTAATTGATTGTTGTTGAATAGCACTTAAATGATTGATTTATCTTATAGGTACTGATTGACATGAGCTTTTTGTTAAAAGCATTTGAGAAAGGCTCTGCAATGGATAACCTTCCCTTAATCATTCTTGTCTGTTTCCATACTTTGTATGTAGCAGATGCCCTCTGGTTTGAGGTAAGCTACTGGTTTAAAAAAAAAAAAAAAGCAGTATATAAATAAAATATAACTATGCCCAAATTGGGATTGTTGTTAACTGTTGATGACTGGTTTTCACTTATGATTCATTCCATGCTAAATTAACAGGGATGTTTTAGACTGATGTATTCTAAAATAAAGAAAATATGAGCATAGCTGACTAGCCAAGATGTACATCAATTTTGTTTATTTGTCATGTAATTACACTTAGTCATGTTTAGTTTAATTTTGAATGCTCCCTGGATCTGCCACTGGTTATTTCACCATTAACAAACTGTACTATTGCTTTCTATTTTTTTAGGATGCCATCTTGACAACCATGGATATCACATCCGATGGCTTTGGTTTCATGCTAGTGTTTGGCGATCTAGCATGGGTACCATTTGTGTATTCCCTTCAAGCACGCTACCTTGTTGATAACAGCCTTAAAATTGCTTACAGGAACTACTATTTGGCTGCTGTTGTCTGTTTTGGACGTAAGTACTAATTTATAACTTTTATCACCACCTTTGCTATCAAAAGGTGTCCCCTTAATAGAGGTATCACCTAAATTAGGGGTTTTCTATAGTGTTAAAGATATGTATTTTCCCATGATTTGTGGCCAAAAAAAGTCTTTTTAATAGAGCTGCCTCTTATAGGGGTGTCCAAAATGAGTGGTTCTACTGTATATAATTTATATATATATATATCCAATAAATGGTTTGCAAAGTGTTAGAATTATATGACCTAGCTATCTGAAATAGGTTTAGTAAAACCAAAACGAGATTCATTGTCTTATGCACCAAGCACATAATTTTTCCTGACTAACACGTGGCCCCTTTTTCTCATAATTTTTTTTTGTTATTTATCCATCACCTACTGATTAGAAATTTTGGCATTAGTTTTTGTTGACCATAAGTCTTGTGGCATTGTAAATGTCCACCTACAATATCTATCAATCTCTGTCTGTCATAATTAATCCATGTCATTTCATGTATTAATAAATAGACCTCTGCTGTATATATCCTAACACTTACTAACATAACCTACACAAGTCGCCTACCGACTGTGGTATAGACCATTTTATCGGATTTATTTTGAAACAGCACCACCAACGTATCGCAACTCACTGGGGGACTTCCAGCGGCCTAGCCTGAGCAGCTGGCTAGTTACAGATAAAGCACTGCACAGCAGATAGCACGGCTAGACCCTTGCCATACCAGCAGTAGACAACAGACACGATCTTGCTATTTACTGTATATATGTAAAAATTGAAACAGCTTTTTAAGACTTAGACTTGTTTTTAATAAACATTTCCTGTTTTTCCCGTTTTAATATGTTTTGCTCGTTATCAATTTAGTTTCATCATTGATTTAATCCATGATAGTAACTAAGTATTGTGAAATGCTAGGCCTCTGAAAGTCCCTAGTGGTAGTTGCCTGGCTATTGGAAATTTTCATTTTTTTCATTCACTACTCAGTTGCTAAGACTGGCCATAGCGTACTTTAAAAATTGTACACAATAATCAACAATTCAGATTTTTAAAACTCTACTAAGCATCTTTTTTTCTCATCACATGTAAACAGCCATGGCACCATTGTTGCTGTGCTAAATCTTGTGGTCCAAACAGGAAAATTAGTCTAGGACTAGGTTGGATGCCCAGGTTCTAAACCCATATTTTGTTTGCCATTTTTTGTCAATATTGGCAGTAAATATTTAACCTCTACAGTGAACCTCCAACAGCTCAATCCTAGCCCATTTTAACTCACTTTTATGCAGCTTATACATATTGCATTTTTGGTCATACAACATGTAGAAATAGTCAGAAACTTTAAAGCAAATCTTCAACAATAGGTACTCAAATTATAGAATTATTGAAATTAAAATTACTTATTTGAAAACAAAAATATTTGTATCATATCTTTGAGAACGAGAAACATCTTTTCGACCTTGTCATTTCCGATGAAAATCAGTGGCTCCAATCATGAAGTCATGAACTCCATGGCTCCTCAAAAAATAGAAGTCTCTAGGACAATAAGGGTTGCAAGGGATGTGAGGTAAATTTTGGGTTTGCTAAAAAATTGGTAGCCTGAACAACGCTTTTTGTACTCCACAGTAATCTTCAATGTTGAATATTGTGATTGTCATGCACATGGTTGTTTAATCAAGGCTCTATGGTGTTGCAACCATATTGACTATACAAATGTTCGTTATTGTTAAACTAACATGCATGAAGATGGATTTGGAATTTGAATGAATACATCTTCGTGCAGCTTGTGACCCCTTTATTGCTCAATCGCAGGATGTGGGAGATGAAGAAGAACTGATTGAAAATTGTGCTTGTGGTGATTACTGTAAAGACGGGCAGTCACTGCATCGAACAACGGTCGTACAACTGTCGGCTGAAAAATCCAACTCCGCTCCCAGTGGGCGATAAATGGTGTGATGCTGTCAGTGACAGTCTGAATGGTCAGTCATTAATAGCGATCCGCTGCGCAAGCTTCATGGCGTTGCATTCTCAATAGAATCGCGTTGGGCACAGTTAAAGTGCCCATAGCTTTAGACCTGCAATAAAGTGTAATTTTAATAGTTGAATGCATGGTATAGTAATGGTATATTGTTATCTTTTGTAAACTAATTATTTATTTTTTTACAGTTATTGGCTATTATATCTTTCGATCATCCAACCTTCAAAAGAACATGTTCCGAAAAAACCCCAACAATCCTAGTCTGCAAGGTAATTGTATCATTCATATCTTAATTAGTCTTAAATATTCTTAATTAATAGTGCTAGTAAATTGTTACAGTAGTCATGTAATAAGAATTTACAGTACTAATTACCTGATAATTTAAAACATTTTTTATCAAAATAAAGTAGCATTTGTTAGGCTCTGTCCATATTATCAACTTTTATGTGGCAAGTGAATGTGATATGCCCATATTTGGGTGTAATGTGACATCAATATGCCCATATATGGGCACATCACACAAATTTGTCACACAAAATTTGATAGTGCAGACAGAGCTTTATCATATTCAACTTCACCTTTTTAGTTTCCTATAAAATCTGTGGCTTTCATCTCTAGATTTGGAAACGATACAGACACCGAACAAGAAGCTTCTGGTAGGTGGCTGGTGGGGCTGGGTACAACATCCCAATTACCTTGGTGATATCTTGATGGCCTTCTCTTGGTCTCTATGCTGTGGTGAGTACTACCATCATTTGATATAGTAATTATAATTTATGTAAGCATGGTATTCTCATGGGATTGCCATATTAACTACACCATAAAGATCTGTCCTATTAAATTTTCTCATGACAAAAAAAAACTGTTGTATGCCCATACATGGTGATGATGTGATGACATCATTACCATGTTTAGGCATGTAGCCTGGATATGGTTGAATGCTTAAAACTTAATATGATACTTGGCAGTGCAGCCTTTGACAATCGTCCTTTGTTTTTTTTTGTTTTTTTAGACAATCAAGTTTTCTTTTAGAGCATTTCAAATTTTATGCAAATTTATCATGCAATATTTCTGTGAAATTGTGAGCTTGTTGATTTAAATCTGTTTTGATTTTTATTTCACTATCTTAGGTTTCCAAAGCGTCATCGTGTATTACTATCCGTTTTATTTGACCGGATTGCTCATCCACCGACAAAGGCGTGATGACCACCACTGCCATCAGAAGTATGGTGCAGCTTGGGACAAGTACACTCAAAGAGTTCCTTACAGAATATTTCCAAAGGTTTACTAAATTTCAAAACAGTACTAAGTCATAGAATAAGGATATTTTATTCTGTTCTGTCATCTCCAAAGAATTGACAACATTGAAGTTTCATCGTGTTCATAACTTGGGAATATTTTGAGGGGGAGGGGGAAGAAGATTTAAACAGTCATCATGATTGAAGTATGATAATATTTGATCTATTTTTATCAGTAGCGGATCCAGGTCTTTTTTAGCCAGTGGGGGTGCCATTGACAATCAGGGACCTATTGTCCAAGAGGAAGGGTTTGGGGTGTTCCCTTACCCATGTCCAGGAAAATGTTGGCCCTCAAAGCATTGTAGTTTCAGCCTTTTAAATCTAGTTTTTTTACACTTGGTTGATTTTTTTGGCTGCTTTCCCTACGCTGCCTTCTGGATCCACCACTGTTATGCTAGAATATCTCAGGGGGTGTTTTGGTGGGAAAGTGTGTTTAAGGAGGTTGTCACCATTTTATATCTATTCAGCTGTTTTCACCTGTGTAAATAATTGATGTGATTAGTGTTTCAGTATTTGATTTTTAATTCTTTTTCCCACAGCTTCATGAGAGATGAAATTTTATTTATTTATTTTTCTTTTTTTTTTTTTAGTAATGAAATAAAATAAGAAGCTCATTGTTTATGGCTATGTGTATTTTCTCACCTTGTTTGTCTTTTAATTATTTTTTTATGGAGGTTAGCATATGACCTTGCTGTTAAAATACTGTACTATCAAAGTGGACACGTGCCACACAATTAATAAACAATGAATTGAATTGTACTGTTTATAAAGATTGTATACACTACAGTATCTTTTTTTCTGTCTTCTGTAATTGTAATTTTGTAAACTGTAACTTGTGTATATCATATAACATTGTATTTCTGCAAAATGTTTTCATAGATATGCAGAATTTAAATTTAACTAGTTTTGGGGGGTTTTTTAACCCCTGTCTGTAAGACAGATTTATTACATACAGACCTCATTAAGAATGTTAATTATTCAACTAATTAATTTAAATATATCGAATTTAATTTGCCGTTTTTAAAGTGGTGGAATTGCTGGAGGACGAAATACTCTATGAGGTTAGTTTTGGGGGTTTTTTCACCTCTGTATGTAATACAGATTTATTACATACAGACCTCATTAAGAATGATAATTATTCCACTAATTAATTTAAATCTATTGAATTTAATTTGCCATTTTTAAAGTGGTGGCATTGCTGGAGAATGAAATACCCTATGAGGTTTTTTGCGAAGATGTAATCTTTTAAATCTTGTATAAATTTAGCTTAAGTTGTGTATTTATTACATGTGTTTATTTTCTTTTTGACTGTAAAATACTAAGGTTTTCGTATTTAGTTATTGTAGATATTTCATTATTGACAAACTAGGCATTGGTAGTGTATTATGTTGAATAAGTCAGTCACTGAGTCAGTCTGTTATGCACTAATAAGCATTGCTTACAGAAGCAATGGTGTTGGATAAGGGCTTTGTTGAAAGAAGAATGTCAAATTTTATTTGATTGTCGTTGATGATTGGTAAATCATACCCCCTCATTCTAAAATCACAACTTTGTGGAAAACGGATGATGAAAGAGATGAACGTCCGCAGAGGAATAATAGCAATTTATTATCATCCTAAAGGCCTATTTACACAGCATGAGAGCCTCAAGCGACAGAAAAAACATGTCACACAGTGCAATCCATTTACCCAGCGCATGACATCTGTGACACAAGTAATTTTTTTTTTGCCAATCGCTGATTGGTCACAATACTGTATTTTTGTTGTGCAAATTAATATATGCAAAGCATCACATCGTTTTGCTGTGTAGTCGCGTTCAGTGTGGATTACGATATAGATCATTACACGTTCCACTTTTTCTGCTACTGTCGCTGTCTGTGCAAATATGCCTTAACAATAGCACTTTGATTTTTCTATAAAAAAAAAAATGTACTGTATGGGTATTTGTATTTAATACAGTGGTAGTGCCAGGCCCCTGATGTTGGGGAGAAAAAAAAAATTCTATGTAATATTTAGCCTAGTGTTTTTAAGCTCTAAGGGATTTAGGCATCGGGTCCCACCAGAGTCTAGACCCCACTGGTGACCTCTAGTCAGACAGCTTAGTGCTGCACACCCCCATGTCAATCGACCTGGCGCTGCCACTGCCATGTGTCATTTTAAGCATGTTTTGTCGTTTTAATTTCATTTTATTTTAAGATTTTTTGTTATTCATCATTTATTGGATCTTAATGCATAACCTTTTTGATGTGTCATTAAATAAATAGGTCATAACACAAATAAGTTTGAATACACCAATACATAGTTTTGAATTTGAATGACAATTTTAATAAAACATGTACATTCTGAGTGCTCTTTACATTTTGAAAATAAATGATTCAAAATATGTTGGTAATATTTGGTTTATATTCTTTCTAATAAATATACTTCCAGTAGTTTCTAAAGTAAGTCCAGTTAATATAATAAGGACTGTCAGTGTTCAAAGTTTGTTGGTCCATTTCGAAATTATTAATGTTTAGTCCTTAAAATTCACAGCAGAAAAGCAAATGAAAATTGGAGGAAAATTATCCAAAACTATTCAGAGTTACATTTCAGGTGGATAGCTCTTTTTTGCCTGATTAATAAGACAATTATTACCAGTGGTGTATCTAGGGGGTGCGCGGAGATGAATCGCTCACACATAGTGAAGCTGTCTGTGGTTAAGCTAGAAAAGCTTATAGGTCCTTCGCAGCTGGGAAATCGTAGTGAATAATATTTGAATCAAGTTTGCTGCATAGAATCGTAAACACAATATAAATACAGTAGATAAATAATAACAGTGCTCAAATAGGAACATGTAATAATCGTGTCAAGCATAGTTCAGGCGAGACCTGTACCTTGTTTTGCGAACTGATTTGTTTATAGATCGTCAGGCAGAGGAGGGGTATTTAGCAAATACTGTACTGTAGTTTTGCCAAAAACACTTAGAGGGAGGAGAAAATAAAAATAAAATTTTATTAGTGAATGTAAACAGTGTGCTAACGGGATGCTTAAAAGATACACATATATTTTGAGATTTCAAGGCACATGAAAATAAAGAAAAACTTTTACAGTATTTTTTGTTTATTTCCTTTGTTTTTTGTGCGGCAGGTTCGCTAATATTGGCCAAAAATAAAATTTTATTTTTATTCGAAAACATCGTTATTGGTGGGCGGCAGGTTCGCTAAATAAGGTATAAAAATAGTCTCGCCTCATCAACGAAAAGTTCCTTTATTTCAGTTTTATGAAAAAAGTGTCTGGCGATTTTGATCTAATCTTATGCAAAATTGCAAACAAATCAAAACAGGGCAGCAAGAATTGTATGTAAGCTAAAAATATTAAAAGAAAGAATGCACCACTTACCTGTGGAGGATTGTATTAAGAAAAATCTGGTCACATAACCATATCATCCATAGTATTGAACTAGGTCAGTGGAGGCAGCTTACATTAAAACCACTATTTACGGTTGATTGGTGAATCGTTGAACTCGCCTAAGTCGAATCCAAAATTCCATTGAAATGTAAAATTTGACTTACAGATTGTTAAAGGAAAGCGATCATTTGGATTGCAAAATTAGATTGGCTTAGGCAAGTTTAACTGCAGTTGATTTCACTCACTACCCAATATATTACATTTATGTGCGAGCCTGTGTCACATTTTCAATTCAATTCAACTATAGGCCCAACAGAAGTCAATTAATTAATGACAGCACGATGTTTCTACACTAGCAATGTTTACTGTGCCGATAAACATACAACAACTGATTCCACTTCAAGATAAATTTTGAATCACATAATCTTGGAACAAACACATTTGATAAGGAACCTCTATCAATTCTGGTTTTGAAACTTACAAATACTTACAATAATCAGTGAAAATGACCAGGATATCTTTTTTCATGCCTGTAACCAGTAAAGGGGAGGGGGTTATGGTTCGGACAAATCCCCTTCCCTTTTCAGCAAATTCCCTTCTTTTCTTGCGAACCACCCCCCCCCCCGGGACGTAGCCAGGATTTTGAAAGGGGGAGGGGAGCAGTTATGCCAGGTACGTAGGACCCCGGCGGGGTCCAGTGGGACGCACCCCCACCCCTGTGAAGTAGCGCACTCTGATCTGAACGTTTTAAGTGGATAAAGTTTTGAGAGGATAAAGTGAAAATTGCATTAGACATAAATAATATTACTAGGCCCAACAATAATTATAATAAATCAACAGTGGCGGATCCAAGAATTCGAAAGAAAGGTGACCCAGGGAGGGACTTTCACAGACTGAGGAACCACCCACGTCAGCCCCACCATGGTTGTGGTTGAGGTAAGAATATTTATGATTAGGGAATCTCTAGATGGCCGGAAATTACACTTTCATACTTAAATTTGAATATATTTTCCATTTCTTATCCAAAATAGTCATAATCACGAAAAATGGGCATGAAAAACTAGATCACATCCTAACAACCAATGTATGCATCCTCTCCTCAGCAGTCCAGACATACTCTAAGTCAGGGAAGGGCGCAGATCTGTTTTGAAAGGTGGAGGGGGAGGACATTTTGTGAGTCGACACCCACCTCAGACTCACCTTGGTTGGAGAGGTGCGAAAATTTGAGGAAATAGTACCTCTAGATGGCCAGAAACGACACTTTTAGTAAAATTCATTATCATCACATCACCATTAGTCCAAATGAAGCGCCAAAAAAAATCTCATGGTCTTTTATCAGGGATTTTCGGCAACCTTAAAAGCAAAATTGTCTTTGAATATGTTCTTTACATACTTCAAAACCATGATTTCACAACCACCTCAGCCCCACCATGGTTGGGGCTGAGGTGAAAAATTACCTTTAGATGGCCGGAAATGACACTTTGACATAGTAAAATTCATCATCACATAGTCAGAATGAAACGCCAACAAATTTCTCATGTACTTTATCAGGGATCTACTTAATATCCAGGACAACTTTGCCTAACTATAATTTACTAAGCTTTAAGGACACACCTACTTGAGAAATTTTAAGAGTGATGATTAATCTGATAAATATGCAACGATTGTCCAACAACCATGATAAAAGAAGATAGTAATCACAAAACAATTTCTGGATTGGAAGTTTTTAACAATCTGGACAGTGGGTCTTATATTAATCGCGGACAAAACTGTGGATACAGTTAGCAAGAGACGTGGCAGATTTTACTGTAAACCATAAATTTTCCCATTTCGTACAATTTGTTTTTCCAGATGCATTAGAGCGCTCATTCAATTGCAATTTGCAAATGCCCCTAATAACCGGATTTGTTTTTTATTTTGACCACAAACTAAGGGAAAAAAAGTATCTTTTAACACTACGGCCAGCTCCTATTCATGGGATACCCCTACAGTATTATAAAGGGGAAACTTGTTTTGGTCCCGAAGGTGTCCCCTTAACTATAATATTATCAACAAATCACAACTTTGTTTTTCGCCTTTAGCACAATTTTCTTCACATTTTAATATTAATAATAATAATAATCATTATTACTATTATTATTATATGGCCTGGGATTTATGGATTTTTTTAAATCACGCTTATAACATGTGTTATAATTATAGTAGGCCTATGCTATGCCTAACGAGTACTGATGCATATTTACGTATTTTAGTAGTACTGTAGTATATTCATACTGTACTGTATTCATTTTGAGTGATCCCAGGAGAGAATTTGTATTGGGGGAGGGGAGGGAGCCGCAGCTCCCACACGGCTCCCCCCCCCCACCCCCACTCGAATTTCCTGAACGAGTCCTCCAACAGAACTAATGCACTTCAGACTAGATTCACCCATACTCAGAGACGGAATGTTTTGCTGCAGACCTTTTTCAGATATATTAGATTCATAGAACACAACCACCGACATCTGCGCCAGGGACCGGTGACCGGTCGCTCTTGTTTAATTAAACCCTGAGGCCATTACATTCTTATAAAATAATGGTTTGTTTCTATGAAAACAATTTATTTCCCCGATTTCTTCCTAAGTGTCAACTACACAATTGTTGTTGTCGTTGAGTTTACTTTGTTATTTAAGTGACTGGCCTTCAATTAAAACGAAATAAGTGTCTGCCAATTAGTAGTCGCATGAATAAATAAAATAGTTTATTTTCAGGATATTATCAGTAAAAATGTCAGTAACTCAACCCATGGAGGAAATAAAAGCTCAACCAAACCTTTATTTCTGTCGATCTCTATAGCTTTACTTATTTGATTCATTACATGAAGTTTTCAATATAGGCATAGGCCTATGATGATATTTAATCATTTGGAAGATTTTATTGACAAACTGTATATCTTTATTAATGAATTAAGTAGTAAAGATAAATATTTCGTGATGGGCGCTTGAACGCTAAACGATAGATTTTAAACCGAAAAAGGCAAGTATGTACCTAGATCAGGCTTGATAACAGGTGATTCATTAGAATACAATTGTACCATGGATTTGTTTATAGAAAATCAACAATTAATTGAAATAATGGAACTAATCAAACAATGGACGTTAAAGTTTATACTTCAGTGATCAATCAAGACAATTCAACTAAAACCTCAACCAAGCCGATAGGCAGATTTTTGCACAGTACTTTGTCGATACAGTAGTCACTTTCAATACAAACACGAACCCTTGTGACTTGCATAAAAAAAACCCACATTTGAATCTAATGACATCTCGCTGTAGGCCTATGGCTGTTAATACTGATTTTTTACGTTTTACAGTATTTTACCAGTCGAGTGAATTGAATAGAACATGTTGGGATCGCTGGACCGTGCACCGTGAACGTAAGGACTGTTTGTCTACAATTTCAATTGTTCCAATTGTGATGCATATTACAACACGGTCGGTATTCATATGCTTATTACCTGACTCACAGCCCAAACAAAAATAGCAGAGCAAAACGACAGAATACACAAACGTCAATTTTAATGAATATCTACCGCGTTCTAGGATCTCTTGAAGTCAAAGTTAAGGAAGTCACTTCTAAAATTTACAATTTAAGGTTAGTTTTTTTTTTTTATCAATATTTGTAAAAATTGAGACGTATTTCAGACTGGCTAGCGTTACAGAACTATCTGCCTATGCGTGCTTTGTAAGGTCATTTCAAAACGAATATGACCATAACGTATTGATTGAATATTATGCATGAACGTTGTCGACAAACAGGCAAATTTCTTTTATCATGATTCTATATATATATATATATATATATATATATGTATGTATAAATTATCTTGTTTTTTAAATTTCTTATCAAATACCACTTCCGTGAATTCTTGTCAGCAATGTCCTCCACATTGATGAGGACACAAGTCAGACATAGGCCTATTTGTAATTATATATATATATATATAAATGTATATATATACATATAAATAAATATATGTATATATAAATTATCAAAGAAAGGACTACATTCGTTGAGAGCTATGCTACACGATGTATTATTGTGTCCTTTATTCGAACACTGTATTTACCTTTCTTTGATAATTTATATATAATTTAACAGTGTTAACGGCTATCTTGATTTATATTATATATATACTGTATATATATATATATATACTTATATACTAATTTATATGTATATATACTTATAATTTAATTATTAAATTAATTATTTGTTTAATATAAAGAAATTGATAAATAATAATTACAGTGCTCAGATAGAAACACATGTTATTACCATATCACATTCCCCCCTTCAGTTGTATTAAAAGTGTAGATTCGAACATGCAGCCTCTCGCATCAAGGCGAGGATTATACCGTTGACCATACAGACCTATAGGCTAATAGACGGTATAGGTGCAAATTTAATCCCTATAAACTCTCTTTCATACACCGACGCTTGATATGTAGGACTATCTGAGTACTGTTATTATTACCTCTGCCAAGGAAGTTGGAGGAGGTAATGTTTTCGCCTCTGTTTATTCATCATGTTTATTACGTATCTGTGTGTGGGGGGGGGGGTGTTGTAGGGTGTTGGTGTATGTTATTTTAATAATTAATGCTAATATTTTTTTATTATTATCTTATGCTTAAATGATGTATTTGTATATAACCTATGTATGTACATTTTATATATGTATATAGATCCTTCATTTTTTTTTGCAGAGCGTACACTCATAATTATGAAGAATACAGTTTCCATACTGTTGGTTTTTATTTTATTTCTTTCATTTTCTAACGCACAGACAGGTAATCCTATTTATTTTATGATTATAAAGCGTGATATATGTTATTTAAAAGAAAAAAACAAAGGCCCCCCTTTTTTTCAAGTTTATACGACTATCTGATTTTCCATAATATATCTAGATTCCGCTGTCAATGCCGATTAACTGACTATCGTGGGTAATGATAGCAACACTTTTCAAAACACATTATTTTGATCTTGTAAAACGATGTAATCTTAACTATACTGATATTTATTTATTTTTATATTTAAGCATCAACTAAATTGGTTGATTGTCATCACCACGAGTTTGCGGCTATTTGCAACAATGATCATTGACTGAGTTTTCTAGTATCATATTTAAATGTTTTATTTGTTAGGATTTTCAATATAATTATGTTTTGGTTTATTGAGCTATGACCATATTTTTTTCTCATTTTTTGAGGTTGTACGAAATTAATTTAAATTGAAATAACTAATTGTTTACAGCATGCAATAGTTTACCTTGTCTGCATGGTGGAACCTGCTTCAACAGCGAAACCGGTAATAAGTTTTTATGCCTATGTACCAAGGGGTATGCAGGGATACAGTGTGAGATCAGTTTACCGGGTATGTTCTTCAAAATATTAGGCGACATTTAAAGGAAGCATTTACAAAATAATTGCATTTTCAAAGAATCCCAATTTTCGGTTAGGAAAGCCTACCACGGAACCGATCAGAAACGTGTTCGGAAATTCAGTTCGAATCCGATGTGATTGTAGCTTTCACAATTCTCTTTCAGAATTTGAACATTTAAAATGTTTATGCTTCACTGACAGACTCAAAGCGACTTTCGAAAATCCTTACTTTGCTAAACAATGAAAGGGCATTATCTGTATGCTCTAGACTACTATAATGCTATGATTATTGTTATTGTTTTTATCTTTAGGATTTACTTGTTTTCGCTGCTTTTATTGTTACTATCAATATTTTAATTGTATATAATATATATAAATATAGACCTAGATACATTGTTAAAACATATATAAATTGTAATTGTCACGTGATGTTTTGCAGCCAAAAATATCGAAGTATCTAAATTTAAATTTAATGATTCTGTGTTTCAGGAACATGTGCTCCAGATTACCGATGCATTAAAGGCAACTGTAAGACAGACATCAACGGGATCCCACACTGCAACTGCTCCATCGGCTATAAAGGAGAGAATTGTGACGAATCTAGTAAGTTTAGTCACTGAAAACTTTCTATATCAATCTAAAATTATTATTTGAAGCTTCAGGTAGAGGGTATTTCTTATCCCTATCTCATAAAATGTAGAATAAAATTAACAAAACAGTATATAATAATAATTATTATCATCTTTTAAAAAAGTAATTAGGCCTACTTGGCTGGCAAACAATTGAATCTATTCAATCAGAAAGATTACTAACTTACTTTTATAGACTAAAAAATATGGAAGAACACCGCTGGCCAAGATTATTATTTAGGGCTCTCTTTACGCTTAAAGAAAAACTGAGTTGGAAATGGCTTCAAAATATTGAATCCATTTTAAATAAGTTTGATCTACAAATGTTCTTTAACATTGACTATTGTACAAAATGGCTTAATGGCTTCAAAGAAAAAAAATATTAAAAAAGATAACTTAAGTTGGTATAACAATGCTTTAAGTAAATCATCTTTAAAACATTACATAAGATACAAAAGTGAACCTAAAATGGAAAAGTATTTATTAGAAAAGTGTAACTTTCATGCTTCAAGTTCAAAATTTAAAGCTCGTTCTAACTCACTACCTCTTGAAGGAAGAAAGGAATCCTGGTCACCTCAAAATTTAGGCTTATGCTTATTATGTGACTGCGTGACAAAGGAAACCATCAATCATTTTGTATTTGATTGTACCAGATTAAAGAACATTAGAACTTTAATATTTGACCAACTTAAAGAGGAGTTATATAAAAAGGATTTACATATATTTTGGGAATTATTCACATCAAGCTCCCCTGAACTTAAATACCATCTTTTGTTTGATGATTTAGAAATCCATTACGAATATCAAATTGTAACAACAAATTGTATAAACCCTATTAATTATACTATTGCGAGTAAAGTTTTCGATAATCATTGTAAATTACTTTTAACGATGGCATGGAAAGAACGAAATGATATATATAATGCTTTTCTATTGCAAGACTAATATGTCTGGTTTTAATGTTATTGAATTAAACTTACAATATTTACTCTGTTATATGTATATATGTATATGTATGTGTTTGTGTATGTATGTGTATGTATGTATGTATGTATGTGTGAATATGTGTGTGGGAGGGGTGTGTGTATGTGTGTGCGTCTATGCATGTATGTATTGTGTGTGTATGTATGTTTGTATATGTAAGCATGTGTGTGTGTGTGTGTGTGTATACATATATATATATATGTATATGTATACTGTATATATATATATGTATATGTATATATATATATATATATATGTGTGTATATATATGTTTGTGTGTATGTATATATGTATGTGTGTATAAGTGATGTATTAACCAACTAACTTATATTAGTATTAGTATTTATTTTTATCTCTATTACTATTTTTGTAAACCCTTTTTTTATTTATGTTTCGTTCTACCGCAGTATTTTCTTACTATATTTTATCACAGTAATTAAGTTTTTACTGATTTTGTTACTGTTGCACGTCTTTACGGCTGTGCCTCTGTTATAAAAGAGAAGCAATAAAGTTACTTACTTACTTACAGTGACCACTACAGTGACCGCATGTGAAGCATTCACTCCCTGTCAAAATGACGGCACTTGTTTCACATTGTCATCGGATATTTCCTCATATTTTTGTGCATGTCCATTGGAGTATACGGGAAAACATTGCGATATGAAAATCACATCATTAGCTGGTAAGTCATTAATGTTTATTAACAAAAACAGCATTACCACTTAATATTGTGACGAAAAAGATCTCACTTAGGTTCTAGATGTTTTTACACCCTTAAGATATTAAGACTGTTCACCCCCCCCCCCCCCAACGGGTGACAATGTGATAGGCCAAAATGTTCATGTAATTATAGGTAAATGGACAATGTCTAACTTCTGTAGTAAGTTTTTAGTTGAGACTCCAAAACATTTAGGTAGGCCTATAAGAACTGCTAAATTACTTGATATTATATATTATAAAATAAAAAATAGAATAGGTGTTCTCTGGCATTTCTTATTACTTGCTTCTGCTAATGTGTACAAACGATTACTGAACCATGCCTCAAAGACATAAAAGCATTATATAGGCCTATTCGATTTTTGTTTGGTGCATCATATCTGTCAAAAATACAAACCTTAAGCAGGGGTGGGCTACTACATCATTGATGCTCTCGTTCCACATTTGCCACTAGTTTTTGAATATTCAAAAATCTGTATCTTATTAACCGTTCCAGATATTTTTCGTCAAACATCCTTTTTGTATCTTAGAAAAATTAGTTCTACAACATTTTAAACATTTTCCTCCGGAGCCTGTTCTAATTCTAATAAAGCTCTAATATATCTATGAACCATCAATCTGCCAAGGTATGGAGAAAATATATTAAATTTACGTCTAATTATTAATCTCCCATCCGCGACACATACAGTACGTTTTTTTAACAATATTTTCACCTTATTTGTTTAACATTAGGCTGAATGTAAATATGGAATAAACTTTAAATCATTTATTCCTTAAGGTTTCTGAGATATTTTTCAAATTTTCAAAATGTCCCATCGGTAAATAATACTGCTAAAAATGACCCATTAAGTAATAAATAAATTCGGGATCGGAAATTATGCAGTACAACGTCTGATTGAGAATTTGGAAGTACACCGGCTTAACGTTTCTTCTAAGCAGGTTGTTAGAATTGAACTAAGGACACGAAAGATCTTTGTGGTTAATCCAACATAAAATATGTACATTGGTTTAAGTAAATGAGCTGTTCTGATGTATGATTATATAATCCTATTACACATTTACCGATAGCAACATAATGCCTTGTAACTGATACTGATTCAACAATCAATGGACGAAACCTCATTGGGTTCAAGTCAAGTTGATACAATATATGTCCTAAATGAGAAATAAAATTATTATTATTATTTAAAATATTGCTGTTGTATTTAGTATACTTAAACATATCAACTTTTATTGTCTTTCAGACCCATGTTTGCCGAGTCCTTGTGAAAATGGCGGCAATTGTACATTAGATGCCTCCAATCCATCGGGTTATCATTGTACGTGCCCAGTTCACTTCAGTGGTCAAAATTGCTCAACGGATGATACAATAAGTAGGCCTATGTATTGTCGTTATCGTATACTTAATGTAATTGTTATAAATGGGTGGGGTTTAGGAAAAAACCGGAGGTCATTTCGTTGCTTTCCTATCTAAATGCGAACATTGACTAGTAAAGAATATTGGACGTCAGGTCCTGGTTGTCGTCAGTAGCGGATCTATCAATTCAATCTACTAGACGTCAGGTCTTGGTTTTCATAAAAATAAAAATAATTCTGGATTTATATAGCGCCTCACGTTGACACAACCTCGAAGCGCTTGAACATAAATGTACTCATTAACTATTTTAGAACCTTTTGGACGTCAGGTCCTGGTTTTCATATCTAGAGGTGCATTTAAGAAACCAAAAGAAATACTATACGTCGATGCGATACGATTTATTGGGTTCACTTTTAGATCAGTGGCACCCATCACTTAGATGGTGCACCCATTAACAATATAAAATATATACAAAGGAAAGCAAAAGACAGTTCAAAAACAACAAACGGATAAATAGCGTAACAAAAACAAAACCAAGCAATTTACAGTAAAGTTTTACCCTTATTTGTATATCTAAAAAATTCTTACTATAATTTAGTAAGTAAACTGAATGAAACACACTGAGCTGCACAAATCAGGTCTTGGTTTCCATAAATGCACGCGTTAACTATTTTAGAACCAATGGCATGTCAGGTCCTGGTTTTCCTATATAGATTCGAACGTTAACAATTTGAAAAAAAGCTATTGATCGTCTACAAACGAACATTATACACCCCCACAAATTAATTAATTTTTTCATCGTTATTGGTAATGCAATCTATAATATAAAATTGTTCAATATTTAAATTTCCAACGAATGATTATGTTCACAGGCTGCACTTTTGAGGGCAATATATATTATAACAGAGAAGTTCGAGAAACAGGTTGTAATCTTTGGTAAGTTTTTATGATTCCTACTATAACCGACCATTGTACAGCTGTATTGTTGTTTGTAAAATGTTGGATATTTTTTGTTATAATTTATTAATTATTATTAGTATTATTTCTCTCCTTTTATAAAAATTATCTTTAGTAAAGACGCATCAAAATATTTGATATCTCAGGCTCTATAAATCCTAAGTTTCTGGTTCAATTAGACCTGCAATGTCACGTTTGGTTCAGTTTAAACTTTCTCTATCTTCGTGTTCAACTTCAAACACATTAAAACATAATATGCTTGACTATAGTTAGATTTTTAAGACCCACCATGAACTTGATTTTTTTTTATTCGTTCCATCCACTGTTTATAAGAAACAAAACATACGAAAAAACAATACCGTAAATACATATGAAGAAAGGTTACAGAAATATTTAGGTTTAAAAAAACCTAAAGAGCAAGCCTCCATTTTACGTTTCAAACAAATATCATTGTGCTTAAAATCATCATTCCTCGTAATACTTAAGTTACTTGGTATCCAAGACTTGATTTCTATATTTTTTGTATTAATAATAGATGGAAAGATTCTAAGAAGAAAGTCTTCAGCGTTAGTGATTTAAACACTGATTTCATTTATACTTGCTATTACAGTTTCTATGATGGCAATAAATGACTCTGCTGTATGTTTGTAAAAAATGTAATAAATAATACGGTATCTAGTTACAATAATATAGAAATAAATAGCGCAAACCCAATGTAACCACAAAATGTTGTAATAAAAATATGATTGAAAACCTTTCTAACACTGTACATTTGAATCGAAATTTTGATTTTTGCATACAGCACATGCTACGATGGAAATTGGGCTTGTACAATGTCTTCATGTGGTAAGTTATATTTACAAGCTCATAAGTCACGCAACCATACAACTAAAATAAATCATTTAAGTAATGAGTACGGTAATATCATTTTTCCTGAAAATTGTTGCAAGTTTTTTGTCTTGCGGCCAAAAACGGCACTATTTTTTACAAGTCATCTTGAATGATTATAGGCCTATGATGAAAAAAATATTATACAATTATTTTTAGCTTTCATCTTAAATAATTATAGGCCTATGATTAAAAAAAATATTAAACTTTATTTTTAGCTTTCTTTCTATTGAAATATTATTAATGATAGCACTTGTACATAAAAAGAGTAACACATTTTAATGGTTATTACATATTTAGATTTCTTCTTTCCCTTTTCTAAAATTTTATACAATCACTATTGTGTTTTTCTTAATTCAAAAATGATATATTTCTAAATAGTTTGCACACTAGTTTATTAAGCTCTACAACATGTTTTTATTCAAAAATTATAAACTTGTGAATATTATTCTTTTAGTATGTACTTGTGACAATGAAAGATTATTTTATACACTTATCATCTTCTTTGTATTTAATATAAAATGTTTGTTTGTTTTATTTTAATTAGGTGGTATATGTAGGTACGAGGATAAGATATTCTTTGAGGATGATAGTCGGCAAGATGACTGCAACACTTGGTGAGTTGAATAAGTCTACGTGTTTTGGGGGTTTTGTTTGTATTATATACTGCACTGATGGTCTACATCTGTACTACAATGCTCTATATATGCTCATGTTATATTATAATATATATTATGGATTTAAAATTAGATCCAAGAAAGTATACATAACCATCACAAAAACAATATCAAGTACGATAATAGATTTAGAAAGATTTAGTAGATCCTTTATAATTATTCCAAGAAATAACTAGCAACCACTACTATCGAACGTAAGATAATTATAAGTAATGAATGAAAAGTGTACATGGAGTGGTGAATCAGGGATCTCAAATCGTGTTGCTCACCAACTGCTAATCCGCTAAGTTTCCTTAACATCTCTGTTTATCGATTGTTTATCGATATAGCTGTTTAAATTTGTTTTATTTTGAAAAAAAACCATTAAATAATGTTTTTTATTACACTATTTATTGTTTTATTTAGTCAATTTTGAAATACCATAATATTTATATCTCATCAAATTTGTTATTGTTTTCATATATTATGGGGTTTTTTTTGTAAGTTATTAAATTTCACTTGTGTTTTTTCAACATGTTTGCTACTCACACCTGTTTGCATTTTTTTAGTTACTGCATACATGGAGCGTGGGTGTGTACAATGAAGCATTGTTTCAATGGTATGTACCGTAATTCACACCTTATGTCACGCAACACTAACCTTTGTCGTAGAACGCTTAGTGTTCATTACCTATATAAGTTATTCTAATTACAGTTCCTAATATTGATGCCTAAAAAAAGAAGCACGGTTTTTAAATGTACATTTACTATAACCTTTTTTTTATTATAGTCATAGAATCTATGAATGTTTAAACCATTTTGGGTTCGGCTACACAAAAAAGTCTTCAGTACCTAAACTATGCTTATGGGTTAAAAAAAAAAGGCAAAGGCCTAGCAAGGCACGTATTTTGATTGGTCTCAGTTAGCCAAATATAAACGAACATTATTCTACCGATATTTTCATAAATGATATGTGTACCAATAATTTGAAAACTAAGCTGTTTTAACACAAATATACAAATAATAATAATGATGATTATAGTAATAATAATAATAATAATAATAATAATAAAAATAATAAATATAAAAATAATTATTATGAATACTTGTTAGGGGCTACTGATGGTAGGTGCCTACAATACTATATGAATTCATTGTAAATTTAAAATTCTGACGAATATTCTCATGTTATCTTACAGGTAATGAGTGTGAATTTGTTTCAAGTGATTATGTTGAATTATATTCTGAAAATCAACACAGATGGGAAGAGTGCAATGTTTGGTGTGTACATTTATTATACTGTATATTCTAAATTATTTATATCTTTACATTTTTCACCTAACGAAATAAGATACGGAAATGTATGTTATAAAATATTTATACAAAGAATATATTCAGCTATATTCTTGTGATCATATACTGTTTATCGATTGTGATCATATATATTAATTGTTTTAATTCTCATAGGCCTATTTGTAATTTATATTGTACGTTATATTTGATGGTTTTGATAACTGTGTGCATTTGTCTTTCTTTACTTAAACCCTTTTAAGTCATATATGTTTAATGTGGTGATTTTTTTTGTCTTTATGTATATATATATATATATATATATATATAGTAACTTGTTCTCGTTGCGACATTTGGAAACCAGTTATTATTAATACTTATACCAGTATAGTATTTTTTTCCATTGACACAGGTTACATTTCTTTGAGTTAGGAAAAATATTATATAACCACTAGTAATAAGAACTTTAAACAAAAGAACAGAGCTGGTTTCCAAATGTCGCCACGACAATGTATAAAAAAGTTTCCCATGGCATGTACCACAGACTTATATAACAAAAGAATATAGGAAACGAATACCATGTATAGACTTCAGAAACACTTTATTTGAGAAAACCAATATTTCGACCTATCCTCAGGTCTTTATCAAGGTACATCAAAAAAACTAGCAAAAAGTGGACACACGTAACCACTGTAGTGGGAGGAGTTAAAGAATAACCATGCGGATTATAATGAGAGTAATTAAAATCGGGTAGGCCTATACATTGATAGTAATAAACAGTAATAAAATGAGAACGGAGATTAATAGTCGTTCCCACATTATGCTGACAGTATAATAAACAGACTATAGTATATTGACCAAAATTCCAAATAAAAACAGGAAATAGAGAAACATAGCATAACATTTAGGCCACAATGGACGCAAGTATAAAATATGTAAAATAAACACATCTAGATGTGTATAAGAGACAGCAATAAAGGTGGAATTGAATTGAATTGACAATTTTTGTATTTGTATTGATCCAGTTATAATTCTATTTTCTGTTTTATTATTTTTATCACAGCTACTGTCTAAGTGCATCCTGGGCCTGTACTAATAACGATTGTTGTAAGTTAATATTTTACAAACTATTAATTGTGTTGTCTTTCTGTATTCATGATTCTTACTGTTATAAGTGTATGTATGTATAATTTAAAATGTCTGGACTATGACATGAAAGTGTGTTGAAGAATGTACACCTCATTTGCATAATTACAATGTATTCCTTTTTTTTTTCTATGTTGCCCTTCTTTGATTACATCGATAACAGCAAATAGGTAAGAACTATTCTTTATAACACGCAGGTTATTTTATTACCTATATCAAATGGTGATTTAACCATTGAAGTTGCTTGTTTAGGAGTATAGGCCTACTCTGTAACACAAAGGTTTGCTTTTTAATTCTGGCCTTTACGATTGAAACAAAATAGTGTAACTGGATGTTTACTTAGTGTGCCTAGTAATGAGCCACTTGATTTTTAACAACCATATTTGTCGTAGGTATTTCTTATACGGTGAGTTTACATCTTTTCGGCGTTCCTTTAGATTCCCTAGTTTCAAAATGAAAATGAGACAAATTTTAATATTTGAAACGAAAATATAATCCACCTTTTTGCAGAAAATATTTTCAACCTTTCAATTTTATATTTGATGAACTTAAACCTAAATTTTAACCCTGTGGTTACCAGCGGCGTATCCAGGATTTAAGGAGGGAGAGGGGGTTGCTGAATGAAATGAGTGTTCACACCACATCAGCGCCCTTGGGTGGCGTGACATGCCAACATTTCCAGTATTTTGTACCTCAGGATGGCAGGAAATGGAACTTAAATTACCATTTAATTCCTTTATTTTTTACAAAATAAGTCAAAAAAAAAAAACAATTAAGTAAATAGGTGCCCGAAAATGGCACTTAAATACTTCCAATTCTAAAAACTACCATATCCACCTGAACGCCAACTACTGTATGGTGAAGAAATTTTAAGAATTTGAGACTTATAGATACCCTAAAATAGCACTTGAATAGTACAAATCTACGAATATCCTCCTCAGTCCCACCATGGTTTTGGGGCGCAAATGAGTAAACTTTAGAAATTTGAGATTTTATAGATGGCTGAAAACGGCACTTGGATACTTACAATTTATGAAAAATACCATCCACATCAGCCCACCATGGTTGGTGCTGAAGTAAGACAATTGTAAGAATTTGAGACATTTAGATGCTGGAAAATGGCACTTTAATACAAAAAATATATGAAAATTACTAAATCCACCTGAGACTCATCATGGTTGAAACTGAAGTGAGAACAATTTTTGGAATTGAGGACGTCTAGATGACTGAAAATGCACTTTAATACTTAAAATTTATGTTAGTTATTTTTTAACATTAAAAATGGGCACTTTTTTCAATCTCTGACAGAGATGACTCAGGCACCCCGAGCACCTTCCTTGATACGCCACTGACTACTGTATAATCTTATCAACCAAAATGCATAACGGGGCATTTTGGTATATTAGACCTATTGTTTGCATTTGCAATACTTACACATTTGAAATTCATTTGGATAATGTTATTGTTAGGTCACCTGGCAGTAATTTTCTGTTTAAGTTTAATTCACAGTTTACAGTTGAAGGCTTAGTGCTCAGTGCAGCCAGTGCAAAACACTGGGCTCGGGGCTATTAGGGACCCATTCATAAATAGACCTAAAAATAATAATTTAAAATAATTTCCAACTTAATTTTAACGAAAAAAAAAACGGCCAAAAAAAATATTGTTTGGTTTTAGAAGAGTAATTATTGATTACTGTGTTGATTTCAATTCAGTGGTGTATTCAAGGAGCCCAGCCAGTCGGCCCAACCCCCTGATTACTGTGTTGATTTCAATTCAGTAGTGTATTCAAGAAGCCCAGCCAGCCGGCCCAACCCCCTATTTTTCAAAATTATTTTTTTAAAATGGTAATAAAAGGATATTATATTCATTTTATTATAAATCTGAGAGATATCATCTAGAGGTGTTATAATTATAAATTTTCTTACCTCAGCCCCAATCATAGTGGGGCTCAGGTGGTCTACCTCCTCCGCCTGTGACAATCCCTCCCTCGCTCCTCTATTTCGAATTCTCAGGTCCACCACTGCAATTTGTTCAATTTTACGTGCCACCAATTTTCTTGATTAGTTTATAACAGCTGTTGAATATGCCCCTTTTAATATAGTTACAAATCTGATTATCGTTAGTATTTAGGCATATTACCGTAACCTAGGCCTTTAGGAGTAGGGGTAAAAGAAGCAATTCTTATGATAAATTTTCAGAAAACTTTAGGGAATTCTTCTATCACTTCAAAGGGCCCGGCAATTAAGCTTGCACTGGGGCCCTTTTGCACCTAGCTACGCCGCTGTGTTGCGGTAAAACCTTTCTACAACAAGGACCCGGTGAACAATCCTTATCCATTGTGCAGTGCATGTCTCGCAGTACATTTGATAATCTTTAGAATAGTCTTTTTGTGCATTTTGGCGTGACCATATTTCAGAGTAAGAATCCGTCAAACACTTGTTTTAGATATGAACTAAGATGTTTTCTTACCATCTGGTCTGTTCAGGTTTAAAATACAGTATGTATGTCCCTATCTGATCAAATTAAGTTGTAAATCTAATAAATTACATTGTTTTATATGTCGATTACATATGAATCTTTACTAATGAAAATAAAAATGCTCGAGTAAAATCACTACATAAAAACAAAAACAGCGAATTACGGTTTCACCAACCAGGATAGTACTCGTGAATGATTCACCCGATTTAGGAACGAAATCCCCAGTGGGAGTTGTGGTGCTTTGTTCAAATGTAAATCTCATTGTTCTGCTACCAATGTTGTTGGTATGTGCTCTTATATACTATATATTTCAGAACTGTCATTGGAGTATCATTTGATTTTGATGGCGACTTTGATAGCATTGTTGATATAACGGAGCACTTCAAACTGTAAGTAAAACGTGTTTACTAATTGATTGCATTGAAAGTATCTTGAAACCAATTTACTTGCCAACTCGGCAACATTAGTCGATGTGAAATAATATGCCACTAATACCAAGCGTGGAATCTGACAAAGAAATAAAATCAGCGGGACTCGAATGTTATTGCGAAAATCAATTAAAATATTTTGTTTAATAATAGTTACCGTATACCTACTGTGAGTTTAAACAACGAATATTATGTTGATTTATGTTCCAACAATTGTTATTTTGTGCTGTTTGCTAAAAATACATCTTTACAGGTTTTTTTTACAATAAATAGATGAAATTAAATAATAACTTTAATAAGAATAAAAAAGTTAGGACCCTTTAGAATTAACTTACCAAAATCTACAGCTCCATGGTTGCTGAGGTGTTAATAAATCCGTCATGTCTTGAAGTTGTATATCAGTTCACCTTATTTCACAGATTGTTACACCAAGACCTATCTATGACATTTAGTATCCCGATGAAGGTTATAGAGCATTTAGAGGTAGGTTATACAACCAACCAAAATCCCATATCAATTTGAAAAAACATTTAATCAATCAATTAATCTATATTTTCCATCATGAATAAAAACAATAAAACAAAAGATGGAAGGAATACAACAAAGGCAAGGCCTGACAATGTGTTGTATTACCTTAACAAAAAGACGATTAACAATATAGAAATATATTATAAAACATCAATACACATTAATCAAAACAATTACATTAAAGCAGATACACATTGCTTATGCTAATAAAATGCATTGTTTTAGTTATTTATACAGTGTTTGTATATGCTAGTGGCCGATATTTCTACTTTTATTGCCGCATATATTACGCTCAAGTAGAACACAAATTTGCTTAAGTACAATACATTTTTTATTACTGCACATGTAGTTTAAAATTAAATGCTCTATATAAGTGCTTCTCTACAATTCTGACACCTTTTTGTTCTGCTTTTACAGGATAAATACATAACACAATACGCTTTTTGTCTCACTATACACATTCTCAGCCTTGTTTTTGTCTATGTTACTTCCGTCTTCATTTTTTCAAATTCATCATGATATAAGATAACTTAATGTTTTCGAAAAATAAGTTGTTTGACTAAATTGTACAGTACAGTGATATCCTCTAACCGATATCTTTCCTATCTTGGAGTTATAAAATTCTTATTGAACAGTTTTATGTGAACTGAACGAAAAAGTGTTGCCTAGCAACCATATTTAATTGAAAGTTGACTTCAAGTACCTATTTTCTAACAAAGCCCTTAATCGTAACACTGTTATTTTCATTAGGTTTGTTTGTCAATAATTTTTGTGACAGGATTCAAAAATATCTTACAAATAAGTTTTTATTATTATCAATTATTATTATCAATTTTATTATTGTTGTTATTATTATTGTTATTGTTGTTGTTGTTGTTGCTTTTATTTTCATAATTATTATTATTATTATTATTATTATTATTATTATTATTATTATTATTATTATTATTATTATTATTATTATTGTTGTTGTAGATGTTATTTTGTTAATCATTGTTTCTATGGTAGGCATCTTGTAGACCTAGGGACATGTTCTCTTTTTGCCTCAGACTCTTCACTTTTGAGTTTTGCGTGAAATAAAATTATGAATTATGAAAAAAACTGCTTTCTTCTCTTTCTTTATGTTTAGTCATCTGGAAGTTCCCAAGCAATCCATGTTTCTTTTTCACTTGTTGGTAGTCAAGATGGTGCCGTTGATGTAGAGAAGATGTCGTCTGAAATGCAAAAAACTGTTAGTTGCACTTTTTCATAATGTTTTTCAAATTCATAAATTATGTTTAAAATGAAGACATTTTTAATTTAATTTGACGAAGGTCTAGAGAAAGTTAGCTTTTGTGCATGTGCAACCATGATATGAAGATTAGAACTATGTGTTGCATTACTTACCCATGAAAATCATAGGATAGACGTATGTGATAATATAATATTTTGATGCAAACAAACCAAGGGATTTTCCAATGGGGTTTATCTTGGTGGTGAATTGGGCAGCACACTACGAAGAGTGAACTGTGTTCTTTAACATTCACATATGCCATATTGCACTTGAAACTTCTATTCCAGCTGTTATACACAAGGAGAACAGTTATTTAAATTGAATGAGGGGACTAAAAATCTAAACGGATCTTCACGGTTTAGCGCACTGACAGTCTCTACCACCAGTTTACACGAGCTAAGCAGCTGTCACAATTATATAAATGTTCATAATGTGATTCAAATATTTTATTACATTCAGATTAACAATGGAGAGTACAGATTTGTCTTCAATACTGCGACGTATCCGTCAAGCCGGAATTCATTCTCCTCTACGTTGATATGGCCAGAAAATCCAACAAAAACCAAATCAGGCGTAGACAGCTCTATGGTACTCTTAATAGTTTGCGCCCTCGCTGGTCTTGGCTTTATTGTCATTATTTTTGGAGTTACCTTATATGTAAGTTCAATTTTATTTTAACATAAGAATTTAGTTTTATTCAAATTCTCCAAATTTAGAGAAAGACCGGATGGATCTGTATATACCTCAGAATGGTTGTTGGGAGGAGTGCGTGAATGATTAAATGTGATGCATCACCTTTAATTTTGTAGAATGAATGAAATTGAAAAAAAAAAATCAGATAAATTAGTTGTTTAGGCCTCCAATGGCATAATGTAATGTTAACCTTATGAATCATCTTATTTATAGATTAAGACGGCAAACACAAAACGAAAAGATACAAAGTATGGAAGTGCACAACTCCCCAATGTAAGTACACAGGATTAACTTGATAGGCTTTAATGATACACTTTCATTGTCAAATTAATATTCACACTCAGACAGACCATAGAGAAAATATGACAGACATAATGCAATTGTTTACAATGTATAATTAAATTGAGGGTATAGAATATAATCTAATCAAAATAACTCTATACAATTTTCAATTATTACCCAATACCAATTATTTTTATCTCAAAATTCTAGAGGCGAACAGGATTGGAAACAGGTGACCAAGCACGCCTTACCAGCGATAGAGCAGCTACTTTACCATCTAATTTGCATATTTAATATATAAACAGACCTTAAAAAGCAAGCGATACAATAGCTAAACTTGTTAAGTGTTCTTAATCTTCCATATGTTTAAATCAATCAGGTTAATCATGTTGTTTTATATTTAAATATTATCCTATTATAGTTTGCTGATTCTTGTAGATGCCTCTCAGTTTCTTTTATTAAAAAAAATCTAACACATCCAACAGCAAGTACAATCACCACTTACAGAATGAAACGATGGTACATAAGTTCGATATTATAAGTATCTTTTATAAAATTCCGGGAATTCTGGTGATTTTTAACCCATCTGGAATTGGAAGTCAAGCATGTTGACGACTAAGCTACAGCTCCACTATTAAAGGCGAACGAAGCGAAAATGTTTATTTTATTTGTATTTATCTTTTATTGATATATAATAATAATAATAATAATAATATTGATATATTAAGATAAAATCGTGGTTTACAGCAAACTATTTTCACATTTCTACATTGTGTTACCTATTATGTCACATCTAGATGTGTATAAGAGACAGTATATAATGTGTAGATATATATATATATGATAAAAGTTAACTTACCATAAAATTATGTTTGTAATGTTAATAATTAATCTATATTAAATGTACATAATATTATACCTGTACAGTGCTCGCGAATTAAATTAATAATTGACGTAATAATCATATCAACCATCCATTTAACAAAGTAGATGTATACAAAACAAGGATAAAAGACCTAATACTCAGACACAGAGACTTATACTTTGTTCTTTTCCATTTTAATAATAAGAATATATCCGAATATAATATCAAAATTACGAAATCAGACATTTTGTTTGTAATATTATTAAGGGTTTTAATTTAATAGACATCCATTGTTTCAATTCTCTCTTTTATTCTCTTGAAAATAATTCTAAATTATATAATATTACAATCGTTCATCATTTAAAATGAAAATATAATTTAAAATGGGAAATATAACCACGTGCTTCGTTTCATACATATTGGTATCTACAAAACGAAAACATACAAGAAAAAACGAAGACACGTATTTGTTTTGACCACCACGATCTAAGTACAGTACTTCGATTTCTTAAATTGAACTGTAATTCTAGTTCTGTATATATCACGTTTATACTAGTGACTTCACCTTGATTTTAGTTTACGGCAATAAACAATTTAACATTTAACCCATGACGAAAACATCTCATCTAAAGCAAACCCGAGTTAAATAGAATAACTCGGGTTTAAGCACACCCTTTTCAATGTTTACATTAAATAAGGGCTAACCTTGATTATCAGGATTAAAATTTTCCTCAGCAAACAATGTGTTTTATTGTGAAGTGAGTAATGATGTCAAATATAAATGAGAAATTATGAAAACTATTATCCCTTCACATGAGAGTTAGAATTGAAACAACTACAAACTAACTATGCAAGTCCTTTGATACATATGCATCACTGATTTTCACACATTGGCAAAGTTAATTAGTGATTACAACACCCTGCTGTTTAATGTGTATTTTAACCCTGGTAGTAGAGGTGTGAAAAAACCAAAAGGATGTGGACAGTTTAGATGGAGTGTTCACCACGACCAAACTCTCCAATGGCGTTGGTCTCTCTCTTCAGTCCACAATTTCACTTCTTAACCTAGGACTACAACAACGGTGATCTTTCTAAAAAAAAATTGTTTGTTTTTGTTTTTGTTTTTGTTTTTTTTTTTTCTTGTTTCTTTCGGTCCCAGTTTACCAGTATTATTATTATATTCTTGTGTTTTTAACAAATTATTAATATTTTAAAATACGTGTTTTGTCTGTCTTCTTTTATATTGTACGTTCATTTTAAATGTTACAGACAAGATATATTTGGAATTATTTTGCCATATTATATTTCTGTTGTAATAAAGTATTTGTATTACTTTTTATAATTGTTCGTTTAGGCCTATTGTTTTTTAAAATGTGGTGTGTGTATAAATTTACATTTTATACATTTTGTGTAGGTATACTTGACGTTTTTTATATGGTTAAGCTTGTATAAAAAGATGCACTGTACTGTCTGCCATCAAAACAAAGTCAGGAAAACCTCAAATAATTCAATAAAAATTTTGGATAGGTCATTTAAAATTATCAAATAAGTTCTTAACTTCCAACAAGAAACATATCTAATAAAAGGTTTTTGCTAATTACAGACATTTAACTACAAAAAATATCCTTAAAATGATTACCAGCCAATTTAAGGGTCTAGGAAAGTATAACTGTCCGTTAATGGACGGGGGAAATTTATCCTTATTCAAATTTTTATTTACTTTAATAACTTATATAGGCCCTAAGTTTACCGTACACATTATAATTAGGTAATTTAAAGCAACTGAATTTGAACCCTTTTCAGACCATGACAGACAGTACAACATTTGTTGCTTTTTGTTAACCAAATTAAATAAAAATAGATTATAATAAATTTAAAATCATTTTTTTTTTGTATGTTTTTGTTTTTATTATATTATATATTTTGTATATTTTATATTTATTATTATTATTATTTCAGAGAAAAGTTATTATTTCTGCTTCAAAAAATAATAGCGTATATTTTAAAATGCATGTTGTGTCGGCCTTTTTTTTAAAGTATTGTACCTCTTTAGCTTTTTAAACCTTACAATCAAGAACTATGTAATTGCAATTGGTTCGCCATATTTTATTTGCGTCATTAAAATGCAGTAATTAATTATCCATAAGCATAAAATAAATGTTTGAAAAATATGTGTTGTATACGACTCTCTTTATTGTCTTCTTGTTCTAATTTTAAAAGTTACAATCAATATAATTATAATTGTAATTATTACGCCATATATACATTTCCATGCTCTGATACATTCAATTATTTTCAGCCCTGGTCTGGGATTTATCAATCTCAGCTTAGCAAATGTCTTAAGTCAAAAAAGTTAAGATGTCTTTAAGCAAATATCTTAAACTGATCCATCTTAGCAAAACTTTACCTTAAAAATCGTCTTATATGGCGCATGCATAAAATAAAACTTTTTAAAAATTTCAAGCAATGCTTAAGCTAAAGCAATATTGATAAATCTGACTTAAGCAAAAAATGGACTTACGACTAAAGCTGATTTTTAGTTTGATAAATCCGAACAAGTCAAATGTTCAATTCAATTCAATTCAACTTTTATTGTCAAACACAGTGAGAACATGGTTTGAAATTCTTCTTGTTTGTTCACAGTTAAAATGTAAGTTAAAACAAGACACAAAAGATAAAATCACAGAAAAAAAACAGAGGAAACAGCAAAAATTAAAAAAACAATAAAAGTCTGCTAAAAGGTTAAAATGGCTAAAAACATTAAAAAGGGGTTAAAATTGGTTAAACATTCTGTAAAAAATCAGCTTTGGCAAAGGCAAGTAGATTGGGGTATACAGCATAGGCCTACCTTTTCCACATTTTATTAAATTGTCTCTTAGCGCTTGGGAGAAATGATTTACAAATTCTATTTGTCCGCATTCTTGGATATAACATACGTCCAGTCCTGCTGAAGGCGAGGTACTGATTAAGAGGGTGATTAACCTCTGATATAATTACTTCCATTTTTTTACACATTGCACTGTTAACACAATCTTCTATATTCCTACTGTTTTTAGTCCCTATAATTCTGTCAGCTGTTCTACTAACTCTTTCAACTTTTTTCATGTTCTGTTTATCAAGGCTATAAAACCAGACTATTGCACTAAAAGTTAGAATTGATAAAATGACTGATTCATAAGTCATTTTATCAATTCTAACTTTTAGTGCAATAGTCTGGTTTGCACTAAAAGTTAGAATTGATATTATTATTGTTATTGTTGTTATTGACAACATTTGGTCTCCTATGTTGTTCCGGCCTTCAAATCAGGTAGACAACACAGGAAAAAACGACTCAGGGCTTAAGTGACCCGGATGCATTCAATGACACTTGCATGCTATTTCAAAACAGTTTGTATTTTTTTGACAGGACTTAATTATCATGCACAAAGTAAATCATGACTTTTTTTCAAACACAAATCCTATGTTATGAGCGTTGATAATCCCATAAGAAAATACAAAGTTCATGTCGCAATGAAGTAGGCCTAATTAGAAGCTATACGAATGTATATACAGGTACCTCGTATCTACACGAAGTTTTAACAATTGATTTTACCAACAACCTTAGACATTTAGGGCCTACTCGGTATCTCTAACCATAACATTTTTATTTTGTAATTGTAACTTAGATGAGCGTGTAGGTTTACACGAGACAATACAGTTCGCTAATGACATTATGAATGTCATTAAAATGAAAGAATGTTTACCAAAGAAAAGTTCGATTATTCATGATTACTATGTAGGAAGTTAGACATTTCGTTAAGAATTTTTCAGTTCCAGCAGTGAAATATCATATAATTTTGGATCACCAACTTTAAAAAAAAAGGACATGTATCCCAAGTATAGAAATCCAAGGTAGACATAAAGTTTCTTCGAAGGCGTAATGAAGTTAACTAGCTTGGAAAGATACACTATAATGGGTTTTAAAAAAATGTATACAAAATGTTCCAACGAAGTCAACTCATGGTTTGGTAATATGGAAATGAAAAGAAATTATGCATAAAACCAAGGAAATGATCTTATCTACAAAGACAAATGATTTCCCGAACATTGTAATTGATGAAAAAAACTGTTGGGTTACGCAAACAAAGCCTCGTAGGCCTACAAATGTTCCAACAAAGTCAACTCATGGTTTCATAATATGAAAATGAAACAAAATTATGTATAAAACCAAGGAAATGATCTTATCTATAAAGACCAATTAGTAGCGGATTCAAGGGGGGGGGGGGAACATAATGGAGATATAAAGAAAATTATATTTAAATTTTAAGTGTGAGAGTGTAATTTCCGGCCATCTAGTTTTCTTGAGTTTGGGACTATTATGTGTTTAAATAACTTAAAAGGATAAACCTAAAAAATGCGCGCGAATCGCGCAAAATATTTTTGTGTTTTTAATTCTAATTTCGTCGGAATTGATGAAAACTCCCTAAAATGTGCAATTTATATGGCCGAGGAAATTGGCCTACCGTAACAAGAAATGCGCGCAAACAATTTGAGAATTTTAGGCACTTTCAGAGGATGCATTTGTCAAGGGGTGTGGAAAGATTTTCCAAAGATATATTTTCCCTAATTGTCCCCCGGTGTTTTTAATTCTAATTTCGTTGGAATTGATCAAAACTCCCTAAAATATGCAATTTTTAGAGGAAATTGGCCCATAATGTTAACAAGAAATGCGCGCGAAATTTGAGGTTTTTAGGCACTTTCAGGGGATGAAAAGGGCATTTATAATGGGGTGGGGAAGATTTTTCAAAGATAGATATTTTCCCCTTGTCCCCCAGTGATTACGCCATTGGACAGCATAGACCAAAGGAGTTACAACAGTTTTTGAAGTGGAGAAGGGGTTGGGTGTTGTGAGTCTGGTCATTATGATATCTTCCTTTTTATTCTTGTCTTTATTTTTCTCTTCTCTATTTCTTTTTCTTTCCTTTCCTTTTCCTCTTCTTTCTCTTTTCCTCCCTCTCCCCTCTTTCTTTTCTCTTATTACCCAGCCCGGTACGACGGCTTGGTCAGCCCGGTAAAAACCGCCAGGGGAGGGGCAGTTTTCCCCTTCCCCGCGCCTGTTACGACACTGGCTAACACGCCAATCATCTCCCCCCCAATGAAAAATATTTTTCTACGCCACTGTCTGCTCAGCCCAGTTGTCCAGGGAACATGTATCAATAGTTAATCTATATTGCTTAGCGTACTAAATACTGTCTTGTGAGAATAATAACCCCATTCATCTTTTGCAGTTTAGCATGTAAAACTGCCGGAAGTTAATTATGTCAGCAATATTTTTATTTAATGATTTTCTGGGCAAATTGTATTTTTTTAGATTATCAGATATGGAAAATCTATGTTTTGTTGGAACTTTTTTATGGTTTATCCTTGGGCTTTTCAACTACATACCTACATAATAATAATAATAACAATAATAATAATAATAATAATAATAATAATAATAATAATAATAATAATAATAATAATAATAATAATAATAATAATAATAATAATAAAAGGAGATATAACATTTACCCTTGTGGCACACCAGAAGGTATCAGAACAAGATTGGAGATGCAAAGCATGTACAATGGCGTTTTGAACTGTACAAAGCAATGATTTTATACTGTAAAATTTTATAAGGCCTATACAGAATTGTTTAAACACTAATACACAAAAAAATATTCTAATAACGCATTTGTTTAAATAATTATACACTGTATATAAACAACTATTATTATTATTGTTGTTGATATTATTATTTAAAAATAGTGATAAACTATGCATATCTTCTACATCATGTAGTAGGCCTACACTCTGACGTCAGCTCGTTTCCTTTTCTTTATCAACGACATTATTGTGAAGTTCAGATGTTTTCTTAATTATACAACGTACTGTTACACACACAGTAGTTTATTGTTTCTTTTTATGTGGTCACGCAACAACATAATAGGCTAATAACTATACAGTTTTACATTTAAAAATCTTTTGACTGTTATTACAGTAAAGTATCACAATGAAATATTTATTTAAAGATCAATTGAAAAATATGCAAAGATTTAGAAACCTGTTCTTAGTAACACTTCAAACTTTTTATTGATTGTGAAAATAATGCTGATAATCGACTATATGGAACAGAAAAATAGACAACCTTTAGGTTTGCCATTATACCTCCTTGCTCAAACCGAATTGATGTTCGATTCCCACCAACATACACCAACCATAATGATCTTCATTTAATCATTAGAATGGTGTAAATGCTGACCCCTAAGGGCGTGTTTCTGCTGAATTACGCCAAAAACACGTGTTTTTTATAAACGGTTAAATTCCTTCTGAACGCGTTTTCTAGTGAAAAGTGCAACTAATAAAAATCCGGTAATGCGAGCATGGGCAGGTGGTGGGCGGAGCTTAAATGACGGTCACCAACGGAAGTTGAAGCTGACCTTAATTTTTGTGAGCTGCAGCGCATATGCTGCGAAAGAAGACCAACACACCACGAAAGTAGAAAAAAAAAGTATGGTATGATCTTCAAGCATGTCGTCCTATTGGTTTAATTTTTTTTCTTTGCCCCGAATTTCCCGCGGACGAGCGATCAAACCAACAAAGAGGTCAATTTTGGTCACCGACGGATCATGACTAACACGGTATTGCGTTGCAGCTGAAAAGTGTACCACAAAACACGCGTTTTCTGAACGCGAACCCTATAATAACGAATGCGTGTAAAAACACGCATTTCTAGAACGTATTCCTAACCGTGTTTTGTTTTGTGGCCCGTTTCTACTGGTGAAAAACACGTGTTTTTTAATAACCGTTTAAAAACGTGTTTTTTTGCTCAGCAGAAACAGGCCCTTACATCAAATTATTAAAATACATCATGTACAGCCATGAAGATATATTCGTTGTGTTAAACCGAAATAGACTATAGCATACTAGGTACGAAATATATAAACAATAAAAACTAAAAAGCATTTAATATATAAACAATAAAAATTAAAAAGCATTTACTAGAATATATCCGGCCGCACTTTCATCTCCGAAAATATAAGTGATGTTCTATTGATATTGTCGAAATCCCACGTGACACCATCATCGCGACCCTTAGTCACTATCCCCGATTTGAAATAATTTCCATTTAAATTTGAGTCTTTACAACTATTGAACCACCATCCGCCATGGTAGGACTTAGCACAGTTTAGATTTGCAGCTAAATCATGGTCTCGATCGGTAGTTGAAAATGCCATGCCTTTGTGTTTAGCCAACCTGTCCGTTGCCCCTATCCCCCCTAAATGTTTACTGTAGGTTAGTTCATAAAAATCAGTCTCACTTGAAATCCAAAAGTATGAATACTCCACAAAAGACTTCCTCTTTTTAAAATCTTTCATATCAATGCGTAGCACATAATGACCTTGAAGAGTCAAAAAATGAATTTTTTCATTACCGAGCCAGAATTCATTGCTAACGTCACCAAATCCTTGTTTGTACTCGAACCAGTCTTTATCAAAATCTTGACTGCCATCCTTGCGTCTTTGAATTACTGTCCAACCACCTCCGGCTGTCTCCATATCGCAGTAAACATTAACGTCTTCATTCAGAATCCGAGGCCGAATGATGTATACCCCACTTGGAGTAAGGGAATCTCGACGCAAAATTTCGGCACAGTCTGCTGGCGGCGGTAAAGGACATGCTGAAAAAATAAAATAGTGAAACAAATACATTTGGCTTTGTTATATTCATATTTAATGTGATCGAACGGTACTGCTGTTACCCATGTTTCGTCCATGCTTCCTTAAAAACCGTGTATGATTACATAGTTTTGTTGGATTCATACGTTCGTGATCAAATCAATCAGTGGAAACTCAGCTTGTATTCTGATTTTTGTGCAAGCCGACAGATTTGGGCTATGGAAACTTGGCTTAAGATTCCTAGCAGTGAATTTCGCTAAACCCATACCGTAAAACCTCGAATTGTAGCCAAGTGGGCCTAATCTCGAGATGAAGCCCATCTCGAACTGAAGCCCCCCTCTTTAGTTTGCAAAATTAGCCTCGAAAAGAAGCCCATCTCAAATAAAAGCTCATCCGTGGGCTTCTTTTAAAGAACGTAGGCTTCTTTTCGAGATATTACAGTAGGCATACATACACTGTACAAGAATTTCAGAAAACAAAATAAATTAAATACAAGCTTGGTTTATATAGTAGTTTAGGTGATTTAATGCCAGTTAAATACACTCCATGATACAGATTGATGTTACAGTGGCCTTATTTACTGTTTTATAGTACAAATACACAACACTTTCTGCGTTCATTTCGAAAAGAAGCCCCCGTCTTTACTTTGCAAAAGCAGTCTCGAAAAGAAGCCCATCTTGAAAAGAGGCCCAGTCTCGAAAAGAAGCCATCTAAATTTCGCAAAGAAAAGAAGAAGCCCAGGGCTTCAACTCGAGGTTTTACGGTATTTTAGTATACCTTTATAATACTACTGCCCCCCCCCCCCACCATGGCAAAAGGACATAACTGACATTTTTGCCGAAATTGCGTTACATAGCCTAGTAGGGTCAGTACATCATGTTACACATGTTGACACAAAAACAAATTGTAAAAATGTGTCCCCCGGGCTAGATTTTCACACAATTTTCAGTAAATTCCCAAGGCAAAAGGGTATAACTGCAAAGATGAGCTGTGATACGCTGAAGCTTGACGTTCTTTCAACAACCAACTAATCAGAAGAGAGCTTTCTCCCTGGTTACAATGAAGGTTGCTTGTTAAGTTTTATTATTTTTATTATCCTTACTGTTTGCGTACTCACAGTTTGTAAATAGAAATTGGTTAAATGATTCTTGACAGTAGCATATGTCTAGTTAAGGTTAGGCAAACATGATAAGTCTAGTTAAGTTATGCTATATAATCTTGCCTTACTTCGAATGGCATACAGTTTAATACTATGGAAATAAATGTATGGGAAAATAGTAACTGTTTAATAAAAATAATTAACCATGGCAGAATAACAATTCACATTTTAACTAGAAATAACAATGGGAAAGAGGGACAACTAAAATGATTATTTAGCAAATAACTATGGAAAAGAGGCACAACTACAACGTCTATTCAGCAAATAACCATGGCAAAAAGGCACAACTACTTCGTTAATTTATAGCAAATAACATGACAAAAAGGTATAACTGCACAGCTTACTAGAGTCAACTGTGTTCACTAAGCAAACAACTTACTTTTCCATCTAAATCCAAATATATAATAAATTTTCTAAATATTTTATTAGAATATAAAAAAAACAATAATATTTGTAAACTTTTATTATTACTTGAATTTGGATCATAGAGAAGAATTGCTAATAATAATAATAATAGGCCTAATTTATATTGTAATTACTTAAAATGACTTAAAATATATATTTTAATATTATTTTACTTTGTAAATAAAATTAAAAACCTATTTATATAAAATAATTGTAATGCTTGTTTAACGTACACATAGAAACAGTCACACGCGCATTCTAACTAAACAACAGTTCTATTTCAAATACGCATACGCATGCATCCTTCACGCAGTGGCGTAACACCTATGCGCTCTTGTGCGGGGCCCCAGACCCCTAGGGGTCCCTAAGGCCCCCTACCCACAGTGTCCTCGATCTAGCACCTGGAGCCAAAAAGGCTTTGTTGATAGATAACAGCATGCTATTGTTAATTCTCTTTCTCGTTTGTATACTTGGTTAGCCTATTTATTATTTAATGTGTTTCTTTGGTATTATTGTACATTTATTTCATAGTTTATACATGACTAACATATGAAATTATATATTGAATGTTATTTTTGAATAATCTGACTTAAAATTGCTTTAAAAGAAACTAAATTGTGTACTTATATCCTTTTTGTCTTGAATCAGAAAACCCACGACAAAAGGGCATATCTGACATTTTGAGCGCAAAAATCAATATCAATAGAAAAAAAATGTGTGCTACACTGGAAGAGACATTATTTGTCTATTTGAATCAATTAACCATGAAATCAAATACTGAAACACATTTTAGGGCTAAATAAATTACACGTTTTGCTTAATATCTCCAAAACAGCAAATTGTCAGTTATGCCCTTTTGCCATGGGAGGGCAGTTGTATGCCTCAGAGCCATAGTATGCTCTGGTATGCCTATAAACGGTCACTATCAGTTAGCAAGGGGAGCCTTTGGTGTTCTCCAGGTCCTATAGGCCTAGCCAGGCTTTACTTACATTATTCCCACTCAATATCATCACTAAATAATTGTCATCATCATCAAAATATACAGCACATAAAACATAATGGTATTTTAATATAATGAAAACTACTTAGTTTTCATATTTCAACCTATGTTTTCTTTTTAATTTTCACTATTTTTAGAAATATTTTCATTAAAACCCCTTTCGTGAAAATCAATAAAAACTGACATTTTTTAATTTTTAATGTTTTTTAATTCAAACATTATGCACCCTAAACGTATGGTCAACTTTATGTATTGGTGTGACCTAATAAAATCTTACTCTTTCTAGGCGCATAGGTTTGGCGGGTAAATATAGATAGTAAATTTAGACCACTCCCCTCCCAATCACTATAAAAACAATCTACAATCGCTTACTGTTTGTAAAATATTATTTTTCAAATTAAAATTACGAGAGAGTCTCTTCCTCATCAAGTAACAGACCGATGTATTATACTGCATTCTACTACGGCGTGTCATATTGTTGAGCTGCATTCTACTACGGCGTGAAGGCTTATGACGTTATTTAATACTTCTTCAAAAGCTAATATAATACAAATTGCGGTTGGAAGACCGGATGCGTTCAATTGAAATTGAAATGCTCCTATCTGTGTGAACGCGATGCAAAGGGAAATAGAGATACTAAAAGACATAACATCGATACAAAAAAAAATGACTTTCACTTAGAGATCAGCCTTTTGCGTTGAACACAATGTACAGCATGCTCATCACAGCCCTACTGAAGTAAAATATACCCCATTTTATGCAGTTCTCAATGGATTTTGCATTATCGACATAGGTAAAGGTGGGATTGTGGAACTTTAAGCTTATTTGCATAAATTAAAAAAATGATTTATACACCTGATTATCAACAACTATTATTGGTCTTTAATTACATGCATAATTCAAGGTTATCAGATTATTATTTAATTAGATAACAAGCATTAATTACACTGTGGTCAAGTGTCCACAATTACCTACGGGTGTAGGTAATTGTGGCCAGTACATCCATTACAGCCTAGCCACATACTAGCCTGTCAGTTCACAGAAGCAGCCATTGCACAGTCCCTTTACGCAATGGTAGTGTAAACAATACAACAATAATGATAGTTGTTCCTACAAAATACAAGTTCTTTAGAAATTCAATGTTTACATCAGCCCAAAATTGCGGTAACAAATAATCATCACTTTGTATATTTTTTTCCAAATTCATGAATGAAATGTGTTCACTCAATGGAAAAGTTGCATTCATAACATCGCGAAAAGGACAAGGAAGGCAATAGATTTAGATACAATTGGATACTGTCCACAATTCTCCACCCAACAAATGGTATTTAATAAAACGCAATATTATTTAGTTTACTGTAATAGACATATTTTTTTAAATTTCACAGAGTTCACAGTTCTTGGTGTAGTAGTAGTAATAGTCCAGGTCTCCCCTTATTTTTAAATACCATTTAGGGGACCGTGGTTTGGTCTTTAGAAGCTTTTGTCTCTAATCACTCTTATTTTAGACCGACAATAAAGCGGTCTTAAAATATCTGTAATTAGGGGAAAATTAAGAAATGTTGTAAAATTGTTTTATATTCCAAGTGTCTCAGAACGGATGTACGTATGTTGTTATTGATACATATTAATCCATTTCCCTATAGACACACATAGCTATCAAGTTCTAACTTGATCGTTCTAACAGAATCTCTATTACAACACCGTCATACTAAAACCCATCATATGTATGTGGTGATGGTAGTGGTTGTGGTGGTAAAAGTAGTTATGAATCTTACCCCTATTTGTCACAACTGCATATATTACAAATAAAATGATGACCAGTATCAGTAATACACTAGATATAATGCACATCCGAACCATCGTCTGGCTGTTAAAATCAATTTCACATTTCATTTTTCTGGCAATAAAACTACCTCTGTCCCGCTGACGACCCTTCCTTCCGTCTCTTGGTGGTATGTAGGTTGCATGATAGTTCATTGGTACTTCGTAGTTACTATCACGCTCCCCATCATCGATATCACTGTAATCGCCATCATCATTCTGATTTGATGTTTCTATCCTGACATTATTATCCTTGGCTTCCACGTACCGGGCACATCTGACCCCGGGATCTGTGCTGTTCTTAGAGTCCCTTTTCTGATCTGCAGACCATACGATTTTCGAGCCAGGAGTCTCAGTAGTATAATGGGTATTGTGAGCGTTCGTTGTCATGGTGTTTGTCTTGCGCATAGGTTTAGGTGGAGCGCATCGAATTTCCATTGCGCGAATTTGAGTCTTGACAGAATAGTCTTGCTGCTCTGTAGGCCTACAAACATCCATGGTTTCGACGATAAGATTACGTTAGCAGCCAAACAACTGTCTGAAGGCAATGCGCACTAAAATAATCATTATTCAATTAGACCCTATTGTTTTTTTATTTGTTTAGGCCATTAGATCATAACCGTCAACCTCTCTAAAATCATATACTGTTGATGACAAAGAAACTCATAGAATGGTGACAGTTGTCTGTTAGAAAATGTGGTATTATAAACTGAGCTTTGTCGAATCAGCTTCACTTTTGTATGCTAATAGGAAATGGTGACGGAAACAGTATATTGGTAGAAGGCTTGGTTAACGGGAAATGATGAATTTTGCAAGTGAGACGATCGTTATCTATTCTGATGACGTAAATAACAACACTCAACCTTATTTTTAAGCGTTTGTCTCAAGGCACCCGGTACATTGTTGTTGTTGTTATTATTATTATTATTCTTTTCATCAAGTGTCACTTTATTTGTTTACCTTATATTGTGCACATTCAGGCCCGTACGCAGGATTTGTATTGGGTGGGTGCGAATTTGTAGAGAGTGGACCAAAATGGCTCTGGGGGCGGGGGACGCCTAGGATGAAAATCATGCTGGGATCGAGGGGCGGAGCTCAGGCATTTTTGATAATTTGAGGTTATTTAATCGATTTCTGAAGATGCATGTATTAAACGGTTTTCAGTGGCGGATCCAGGAATTTGAAGAGGGGGCCAAGGAGGGAGTTTCACAGATGGAGGGGATACCACCTCAGCCCCACCGTGGGGGATTTTTAAATGGGAAAGCTGAATATGGAGTATTTTATCAATCATCAAATATAAAGTATTATGGAGTCTGCTAGTAGCAACGATCTCTTACTTATTCATTTTTTACCGTAATGGCTGATTTAGATCTAGGTCAGTTTGTCGAAACCAAGTTTGCCGAATGCCAGATTGCCGAGTCCACTTTGCCGAAACCCAGTTTTTTTATTGCCAGTTTGCCGACTCAAAAACCATGAATCCCATATTTGCCGAAACCCAGTTTGCCTAAACACAGTTTACCGAAACCCAGTTTGCTCAAAGTCAATCAAGATCAAAAACAGTGAAACATTAACAGCATAAGCTTCCGGACAATGTCGTAGTAGCATCGGACGACTTGTGGGTGGGGTGGTGGTGGGGTAATACGATGTTTAATAATTTATTCCATTTCATTTTATTTCAAATTTTAACTGATAACTAGTGCGGATAAAGGGGGGAGGGCGTCGCAACCCCCCCTAAATTGTATTAAGAAAAATAATTGTTGTATTATATTGTTAATATGAATTATTGGTAAGATTTTTAAGGAACATGAGAGTGCAATTTCCGGGCACACAGAGGTCCATATTCTCAAAATTTTCGCACCTCAGCCCCAACCATGTTAGGGCTGGTGGTGGACTCTTACGCGCCCATGGGCGCATATCATGGGGGAAAGGTTAAACGTCCAGGGGTAGAGCCGGGATATACCCGAAGGGGGGGGGGGTCCGAAGTCCCCGACCGGGGGAGGTCCTCGACGAGGGGGAAATTTCCCCGACAAGAACAAAGTGGGCGTGGTCGAACCTCGATTTAAATGCCTCGAAAATGGTCTAGGAGCGAATCCCCCGAAATTTTGACAATTTATGGGTTTCAAAGGCTTATTTAGTCGATTTTAGAGTATACTAATATCTACAAAATACCTATACAGTCACCTTTTTTTTTTCTCCCGGACGAATAGTGGTTTTTCTCCCCGACAGGGAGGAGGGAGAGCAGCAGCTCTCCTCCCCGACCGGGGGGAGGGGTGGGAAGAGCAGCAGCTCTCCCCGACGAGGAGGCCTCCCCCGCCCCTTCCCCACCTCAATGGCACCACCCCTGTAAACGTCTCCTCACATATTTTTTAAGGGGGAAGGGTTGGTCCCCTCAAAATTGTTGACATAAATGACAAAGGTTTTAACGAAAGAGCGCTGTACAGCCAAAGTACATCGTATTTTATAGCAAGATGCCGGTATCTCTGCCCATAAACATCTGAATTACCTATAATACTCGACCCGAGTGCGAATGCCTTTATTATAATTTGAGAAAAAAACGTGCAAAGATAAGATTGTGTTTCGGCATAGTAGTATTTTCTATGGTACATCATAGTGATTGATTAGATCGATGATGATGAATTTTACCAATGATCTGCGCCCATGGGCGCGTGAGAGATAAGGAGAGATAAGACTGTCATGTCCGGCAATCTAGAGGTAAAATTTCCCCAAATTTTACCACCTCAGTTCCAACTGTGGTGGAGCTGAGAGACGTGTGGACTCACAGTTTTGAGTAAAGTAAGTACATCAAAGAGAATGTTTTTTAAGTTTTATGTGTACATTACACAATTAGATCTCTGTGGTTGCCGAAAATCACTTTTGAAAATATAATGGTGATGTGATGATGAATTTTATTATATATAAGAGTGTCATTTCCGGCCATCTCAGGTACTATTTCCTTAAATGTTTGCACGCACCCCATTACCGCCAAATCCTGCATCCGCCCCAGGATAACCCTGCTTTCAATTCCCACAGCGTTGTTTTCTGCTATTTTGCCTTTTAATTTACAGTATTTATTTGAATAATCTGCCCCTTATCATTTTGTCAAAAAAAGATTCGCCACTCCGGATTTACCAATTAAGACGGCGTGATCAATGGCCGTTTTCTCTATACTTTTTCTTTAATAGTCTCTTTCTTAATTATGTTAAATATATTATTTGCAAACTCCGTTTGGGTAAGTTGAGAAGGGGCATTAGTTCAAATGGTAGAACGTTCGCTTCGCATGCGAGAGATACCGGGATCAATGCCCGGATTCTCCATATTATTTTTTTTTCTGTAGGAATCTCTTAATTTTGTCAAAAATATTTGGCCACCTCGTATTTTTTAACTGAGACGGGGACTAGTTCAAATGTTGAGCGTTCGCTTATCATGCAAGATGTGAAGAGGTTACTGGATCAATGCCCGGGTATTCATATAATTTATTTTATAGTCCCTCTCTTATTTATGTAACTGAGGCGTGGATCTAGCTCAAATGGTAGAGCGCTCGTTTCATGCTATCAGGATAATTCCCGGATCCTCCATTCTTTTTGTTTCATAGTCCCTCTCTTGTTTATGTAAAATATTTGGCTACACCGTGTAGTTTAACTGTGACGGGGGACTAGCTGAAATGGTAGAGCGCTCGCTTCGCATGCGAGAGGTACCGGGATCGATTCACGGGTTCTTCATTTGTTCTACAGGCCTCTTATTAACTACCGGTATATTATTATAGTCAATAAAAAATCATAGGCCTAATTGTCATCACAGATGAAGCCTTCCAGGTCGGATAATTTGTTTCAGGCTTGAACTTAAAAGATGTTAGAAAATTTGGAAATAAGGTAAAAGTAAATTCTTGCCGAACCCTTATCCCCTGTTTCTTTGTAGAGCGTGAAACGGATGAGATTGTCATACTCCCCTATGTGAGACGATAGTCAACCACACGGTGCTTCCAGAAATTTGCTGGTACACATTGATACAGCTGGGTAGACTAAAGCAACTTGTAGATAAAGTGACTTGGTCAAGGACACAGGCGAAATATGCACAGAGATGGATTGAAACCCCGCCTCGAAGGTTGGGAACCCAAACCATTTATACTGTGCCAAACCGCATCCACCGAACAAATAAGGTATATTTATTAATACTGTATTCTTAATAACCAAACTGATTGGATAGACTACCCTCTGTATTAAACAGTCAAAGATATTATAAATGATTCAATTTTTAAATAAATGAATAATAATAATAATAACAATAATAGAGGAGTACATTTACCCCCTAAATCACGTATGCAAGTTTATTATTATATACTTACACATGAAAGTCACTGCAGCACGTATACAGCAGTACGATTTCCCACTTGTTGCTCCAGTACCGTATTCATTAAAAAAAAATGTATAGACCTAAGTAACTTTTACCGACTTGACGGCTTGAGACAATTACACCACTTTATATTATTATGTGTTTTTTCTTCATAGTTTTTATCGAATACTTCGCAAGTTTACTGCAACTGTATCATGGTAATTTTTATGCCAATATCCAACACATGCATACATAGTATTCACTGGTGAGGTCAGTACTGATAAATATACAAAATGTTGGTTCCTACCTGTAATTTGTAGAAAAGCTGTAGGACGAATACTTGTACATCAAATGTCCGTTTAACACATATGGTAGCGATTTCCCACGGTGCTCCGATATTTTAGTATTTAAAAAAATATATATTTAAAAAAAAAATTTAATATTCTGGAGAAAGTCAAAATCAATATTATATTAATATTCATTGTGCTAAAAATTAAAAAATTAAGTAGGATCGGTGTTGATAACAACATAGATACATTATGTTGGTTCCTATCTGTAATTTGTTGAAAAGTTGTAGAACGAATACTTGCACACTAAAGGCATTATAACACAAGTATGATAGCGATTTCTCACTTGGTGCTCCGTTATTTTTTGCAAAAAAAAAAAAAGCAATTTCCAAACAAAATACCAATGAACCAATCCAAGTAATGTTAGATTTTGACCACTTTATAAAACTGTATTCAATATCATTATAATATTATATAGTATGCCAATATCCAACACGTACAGTAGGCTAAGTGTTGAAAACAATAATGTTGATTCTACCTGTAATTTGTGGAAAAGTTTTGAAGCGAATACTTACACATACGCATTATAAAGTCCTAACACGCATGGTAGCGATTTCCCACTTGATGCTCCATTATTTTTGTATTTAAAAAAATGAATTTCCAAACAAAATATAAATTAAATATTCCTAATAATGTCACATTTTGGGTCACAATATCGAACTGTAGCGATTTTCTATAATAATAATTCAAAACAAAATATTCAATTAAAAACATTCCAAATAATGTCAAATATTCGAAAACTTTATAGATCTGTAATCAATATAATAATATGCCAATATCCAACACATACAGTAGTGTACCAATAGCAAAAACATAAAGTAGCTTGATAACAATAGGCCTAGATGTTATGTTTCTACCTACCTACCAGTAACTTGTTGAAAATTGTAGGACGAATACTTGCACACTAAAGTCAATTGCAAGACGAATGGTAGCGATTTCCCCATTTGTGCTCCGTTATTTTTGTACAAAAAAATAGATTTCCAAACAATAAATTAATAAATTTCCTTTATCGACCTGTAATCGTTATTATAATAATTATTAGTAGGCTAGTTGTTGATAACAATGTTGGAAATTTTTGGAAAAGTTGTAAGACGAATACTTGCACGTCTTCGTAGGCCATAAAACGTAAAGTATCGATTTCTACTTAGTGTTCAGTTATTTTTGTAAAAAAATAAATAAATAAATAAATAAAAAATTGCCAAACAAAATATGAATAAATCATTCCTAATAATGTTGACTTTCAGATCATTGTATTCATTATATTAGGCCTATTATATTTATAATCATAATGCTTTGAGATTTTACAGCATCGATTATTAAGGTTATGGTATTTTGTGATTGTATATCGTATACATTGACTTATGGCTTAGCATACACGATAAATATTGTGAGGCTAGTGTTGAGAACAAACAATATGTTTACGTTAGTTCTTACCTGTAATTTGTGGAAAGGATGTAAGCCATACACTTATGCAAGTTGAAATATTTCGCAGGTGGAATCGGACTGGAACGCTGAGAATTAAATATAATAATTAATAATAAAAAATTATTAATAACGTACAATATCATTTTTGAGTAGGAAATTCTTAATTGTGTCTTTTTTGTTAACAATATTTCAAATGATTGGCTCTTCCAGTATAACGCTGATGAAGTCGTAGCGATGTCCAATGAAAGTTATTCAATACAAAACAAAAAATTGTAAAGGAAAACCATCCCGGCGTTTGATTATATATATATGCACATCTATAAAATGAAGTATGGAAACATTTGGTTTGAAATCTCAGTGTAATCGAAAATACAAATTATCAAAAAAAAAACAAGCATGACAATATATTTTGAGAGCATAAACAATTTGTAAAACACTTACCTATTTTATTGAACTAAAAATCTCACCGAAACAAGCATGATACTGTAGTTACAAAATTTTTAAGGTATAAACAAGTTGTGGAAAACTTACCCATTACATGATTTATGAACTGACCCTTACCGTAGCTTTTGCATTTTTTTTTTTTTTTTTTTTTTCATAATTTTTTTTTTTTTTTTTTTTTCAGTATCCATATCAGCATACCTTGCAGCTTAAAACAAAGGTCTATCAACAGACCGGCAAACAGGAGTTACCCTTTCACAGTCTGCCAGGAGGTCCAGGGTGCTGATGACGTAGTCAAGAGGTGGTCGTTCGTCTGCATTGACCCGGATGCACGCGTCTCCGATGGCTGACATGTGGATGTTTCCAATAGCAGTTCCCAACACTTTAATGCCGTACCCCAGTGAAAAGATATCAGTCTGCACTGAGTCACTGGCACCGTGTAGGATTTTCTCGATGGCAATCTCGGGATGTGTAAGTATGTAATGATCCCTTTCAGCTTCTGATTTGAAGGTCATTTTGTCGTTGTGTCTTGGCTTTTGAATGCTGCTCACCATCCCAAAGTCTGTTAGTTTTGCTGTGAAGCGTATGCCATTGTTGCAAATTAAGATGTTTCTAGCTGCCACGTCATTATGTAAAAGTCCTCGTGTGTGCATCTCATTGAGGCCCTTTGCGACCTCGGATGTCATAATGATGCATTCAAGTCCAGTTAACGTCGGACGTCCGGTTTTCATCACATCAAAAAAGGTAGTACTGGTGTGGGTTTGACTGTTGCCAACAAATTCTTGTACCATTCTGCATTCGTTACCTTCGCGAAATACACCGTAGACTTCAGGGAATGATGGCAAACCTGACAAGAATTCCATCACTCTTGCCTCCAGGCACATCTGGTTCCAAGCATCCTCTTTGTAGTTCTTCATGGATGCTGTCTTTACAGCAACCAGGTGATGGTACCCAAGGATATTAGATGTCATCAGGTCAACACGTCCAAAGCTTCCACGTCCAAGTTCGACTGGGGTTGCAAGAAGAGAGACGCTTGACGAGTCTAGTAGCCTAATTGGGGGAAGCATTGAGTTAAGACGTTGTGCTGTTGCATCCAGTTTGCCAACAGGTAGTGCGGTAGTGATTTCACCGGGACTCGAACATTTAGAGGAGCTGCTAGAAGATGATGACGACGATGGCGGTGACGATGGGGAACAACTGATGTTTACCATCGGTAAAATCACCTCACCAGGCGACAATGATAGTGATGAACTTACTGGTATGAATATGATTTGGCCAGGTGAATATGAAGATGAGTAACAGTGGCTCCTATTTGGATCAGATGACGAGAGTAATGATGATGATGATGATGATGATGATGCTGATGATGCTGATGATGATGAGGAGGATAATGACGATGACGACGAAGATAGTAGTTGCGTTTCTAGTGGTGGTGATGGTGATGATACTGAAGTTGTTGATATTGAAGCTCCTGCTACAGAAGACGATGATGAACTAATCTTCTTCCCTTTTTGATCAGTTCTTTCCAGTCCCAAACTATCTTCAAGGCTATAAGAAAATGCTGTAATAATACAACAAGATGATAATATAATAGAATTAGTCTGCTTTCCAGTAACAAGTTGGTTAGGACCTGATGTAACCTTGGGTTGAGTACTGGTATTGTTCTCAGCCCTTTTATCGACATTTGCCGTCTGCCGATTATTATCCGCGGCCTCTGTTGTTTCGTTGTTTCCTCGAATACACAGCAAACGAATGACTGTTTGCCACATGCGATTTAAAAATGATCGTCGCCTGGTTTTCGTTGTTGTTGCTGCGACTCTCTATCTTGTCTAGATCTGTTTAAAAAAAAATAAAATGTTGTCAATATACAGTAATAGCAATAAAAAAAAAACAATAATGAAAAATATAACAATAATATTAATTAACAATAAAATCCTGTAATACAGTAATAATGACAGTGATAATGATTATTAATTATTAATAATTATTATTATAATACACTATCATGATAATAATGAGGATACATGAATACTAATGGCAATACATTAATAAAAATCTTTAAAACATTATAAATATTTATTAATAATTTTAATTATTACAATACATACATCAGACAAATTGGCAAAATAGAAATGTAAATAATGGTTTATAAAGTGTCTTGGCCTTGAACAAACAGTAAAGATGGTCATACAACATGTATGTATGTCAATAAATGAATTATTTAATAATGATTTTTGTGAGTCAATATTATGAGATATTTGGAAACTTGTACCTTGACCTAAGACTAAAGAGAGGCATGTGATGGGCGACCACAGTTGCCGCGCAGGAATCTTGACAACCTAGGCCCACCTTACTTGCAAAAAGCAGCCGTCTGGTGGGCCTAGAATATTGTCATCTTTTTAAGTCATTATTAAAGTATAATTAGTATTAAATCTACCTTGCGTTTGATCTCGACATGTTTGTCTTTCAATACTACACTTGTTTAGTAGTAGAGATTGTATTAAAAACGATTCTGACTGGTAAAATTAGTGAATTTTTGAGCAGTGAAAATATAACCAACTACGAGCATCAAGTCTCTGTTTGGTTTGTTTGTTAGTTGCTACTATCAAAGAGTATAAATAGAACAAGAGAACAAAGTCCCGTTCGTAAAAACGTCACGCCTGTGTATACTCTTTGCTACTATGTGTTTTTATGACGTGCAGCCATTTCCGCGCTATACGCGTAGAACCAAAGTGGTAGAACCATAGAACACACATCATAGAATATTCACCCGGTCCACAGTACGCGTTAGATTCAAACAAAGACTCATGGGATTGATTAAAGCAAGGTAATTCAACAAAAGGACGCACATCTCCGCTCTCGAACATACCGCGTGCGTACAGTCCTTTGATCTTTACTGTGGCATCGACAATCCGATACTAGTTGCGAGTACAGCCGTCAATTATTAGTCTGACGGTTTATGGTCTGGTTGCTATGGTTTTTGTGACGTTCAGCGTGTAGGGACGCACGTGCGCCTAGAATGTCGATGCCAGAGTTATAACCTTTGATGTCCCGAGAGATGTGCGTCCTTTTGTTGAATTACCTGGATTAAAGCAATCTTATAAGAATGTTTGGATGGTCCAGTGGTTGGGAACGAATTGCAAACCACTGAGCGGGGGTGGAAGGGTGTGCTGCATGGTGTTTGACATTTTTATTTAGAAATGCTTGAACATAGACACGAATTTAAGCCGAATATTAGATTTCTTTCCTTTCTCCTTTCTTTTCTTTTATTCTAGCTTTCTCTCCACCCCACCCCTTCTATCTCTCCCTCCTCCTCTCTCTCCCCCTCTCTCTCTCTCTCTCTCTTTTCGAGGTAGGGGTGGGGAATCCGACCATATGGTGATAATTACAGTTGAGGTGGAGTTATATTTTATACTACTTTGTAGTATAACTGTGAAAAGTGACATCTATTTTAGTTTATTAATTATTGTGTTGACTCCAGTCTAATATGGTAATAAAGTAAGCTATTGTTTTGAGATGCTTGTGTGTGAGTTACTGATTGGCTCAGGGAACAGTGAAATTACATTAATGTAATTTAACTGTTCCCTGATTGGCTGAATGAGAAATTAATATCAATGAGGTAATTCAAATGAGTTTAGATTACATGAATAGCAATAACATATGAATTTTTGGTGGGGTGTTGGCTAGAACTGGATGAAGGGGGTTTTCGAGAGTAGCATTTGGAGATAAAGCAATATCAGATTCTATGCCTACACTATGTTAGCCTACGGACATTGCGGGTGAGATAAGAACAAATTGTTTGCCTGTTGTTTGATAATGATACAACTGAGTAGGCCTGGATGTATTATTTCAATGAACAGCCAGTGGCTGCGATATACACGTCATTTGCATTATTTGGATGGTATCTTTTCCAAGTTACCTGCTAATTATAGGGAGAAACCTTGCAACACTTGGTGAGTGAGTGTACAATACTCAAGGCAGCTATAATTCAGAATTAGTAAATTTTATGGAGCTAATAAGCTCGGATAAAAGAAAGATAGCCTGAGTTTTGGATGAATAGAAGGCCACTATGATACAGAATTTGAAGATAATAAGCATAACAGTGCCAGGAAGACATCCTGTGAATGGAATACAGTAGTGAACTGTGGGGAGAATTGTCATTGCTTTCCGGAGAGGGTGTCTGGAAGTAGACAGTTAAACATTATACTGTCTCTTATACACATCTAGATGTGTATAAGAGTCACATAAATACTGTCTGAAACGTTATTACTTGGCCGGGGGTGGGGGTAGGTTTGTTCTGACTTAATTAAGCAATGAACTGTCTATGAGTTGGGAGGTTGTAGTTAAAAGCATTTATTATGTAAAACAAAACAAAAATAAAGCGACATGTATACTGACAAAAGCATTCCTTAATAAATGACAGAATAGGATTTCGAATATTTTGATGAAGAGTTTTTTTTTTTTTAATAGTGACTGAGCAAAGAAAGTATCAGCAAACATAATGAAATTTATCATTAAGTTATTATTCTCCTACGTCTCCCTTTCCATCTTTTTATTCTTCTTCTTATTATTTTTTTTTTTTTGTTTAGCAAGGGATTACCCAAACTTATTTGACGAAAAATACAAACTGCTAAAGATATAGTAACAGTATATACATCACTTATTAATTTAGTAGTTTTATTTATTAACGATCTTAATTCTTTTTTCATAAAACTTAGTAACAGAAATAACCTAATTTTATTTGTTCCCAGTGATGGCGCCAGGATCTGCCAGACAGGGGTGGGGTGGGGCTAGGCGAACGATGTGAGCCTCACATGGCTGGGGGACCAGCTGCCTGTGGGCCACCAGGGGGCTACGGATATTTGACGAATTTTGGTGAATTTGTATTAGTTATTTTGGCTGAAATCCGTAAACCAAAAGGTTGCTTCCCCGATCAAGATATAGGCCTATTCCAAGCATCATGAGGATATCCAAACGAGCATTTGTCGTAGTAGTAGAACGTAAACCATTTTAATTAGTCCCATTGAACAGGGACGGATCCAGAACGGGGACATCGTCGTAGCTTGGTTTCACGCGGAAGCGGTGCTAGGATTATTTTTTTCCCTCTCTTTTCATTAATTTCAAGAAGCGTTCAAACGTTCGCTTGCACGTCTGTGTTTGCCAACAAACTTTCGCCGACAAGGTGAAAGCATGTGAAAATATTGGGGCTTGTTTTCCATGAACCATCAGTCCGTTATGCGGTACGTAAAAACTGAGCGGCCAGAAAATTTTATCATATGTCTATTCGTTCATTCATCATGGAGTTTGCCTCAACCGAACGAGGCGGTCGCAGACTTTTATATGAAGGATATTCATATCCCTGATAAGCAGAGAGATGCAACCAGTTATTGGAGATGCGAGAAAATGGGTGAATGTAAGGCTTGGTTAAACAACAGAGTACCGGTATGACAATCTGAAAAATCAGCCTTCAGAACATAGTCACCAACGAGATGCAATACGAATGCACGTCGCAAGGACTGTGTCCGAAATTCGTCTTTGTATGACAATATTGTGTATTTGGGTGCCGTTGCCTATAATCTGTAAACCATTATATATAGCCCTATAGCCCCCGGGGGGGGGGGCTATAGCCCCCCCCCCCGTCGGGGAGGACGAGTACATTTTGTCGGGGACTAAACAAATAAAAAAATAAAAAATAAAAATATTTACTTTCATTAAACTATTTTTGTTTACTTTTCATCACAATAATAATAATAATAATAATAATAATAATAATAATAATAATATTATTATTATTATTATAATTAATAATAATAATAATAATAATAGTTCAATGAGACTAATTAAAAATAATTTGCGTTCTGTTATGACAAATGCTCGTTTGCATAACCTCATGATGCTTTGAATACATCGTGATAGGGGAAGCAACATCGACCCTGATAGCGTTGACAAATGCAAAATTTCCAAAATGTAGAATTTCACTTTCAAGAATGAGGATTTGAAAATAAATTAGATGGTTACATTGCATACTCTTTGTTTTGTTTTATTCAAAATGTTTTGGTTTTGGAAGCTGATTTCGACATTAGAAAACATAGCCTACATAAAGTCATATTATAGTAGGCCTAGCTCGATGCCTATCAAATAAGTTATAAAAATTCGCCATAATTCGTCAAATATCCGTGGCTTCAAGGGGGGTGCCTGGACCCCCACCGGGGGCCCTAGGTGGCCCCCTGGCCCCCAGCCAAGTGAGACTCGATTCGCTCCACTAGCCCCCCCCCCCGTCGGGGCCTTTAGCCCCTCCGTCGGGCAGGTTCTGGCGCCATCACTGGATTTTCCCAAATAAAATTAGGTCTTAATACCAGTCATGATATTTTATGATTTCATAGTTTATAATTACGCTAATTTTCGTTATTTACATAAATCTGATTAGCTCTTAATCATATCATAGAAGCAGTAATGGTTTGAAATACTTCAATTGATTATTTTAAATTGGATTATACAGGCCTACTTGTGCGAAGAATAGATATTTTAACGTGCTCATAAGTTTTAAAGCCTAGTTAGGCCTGCTTTAATGATTTAATGCAATACCATTCACTGAAATAATCTTTAATGTATACAACGAAGCCTTGCGGAAGAAATTAATGTTATTGAGTTCTGGTTTAGCTTAACATAAGGGTTCGCTTACAGTTTTGCTGTTACTGTTTCTGTTTAGGTAGGCCAACTTTGGGCTGAATTATATCAACCAGGGATGCATTAGATAGGTGTAGACGAAATATTAATGTATTTATATTATAAATATAAACGAGCATATTTTAATTAAAATGGACACTGTCGATGAAACCTCAGCAAGCTGTCCGTCGACGAAACATCCTCTCAGATAGCTTCAGAGAGGCTCATTGTGACAGGGTCGAGTCCGAACATTATTTATAAGAGACACAATAGATCACGATATATAATTATCAAACCATTTACCGATTTATTTCTGAGAAGACTTGGAAGATTTACATGCATATAATTAAAAAACGACATTTCCTATTAAAAAAATTTTTTTTTCATGTTTCATTGCTTCAAGTACAAAATATATCTAGAGTGTATCTAAATTTAACTACAAATTTTCCACTTGCCTCAATTCTGTTTATCACCATTTTGTGTTTGTAGTAGGAAACACACACTATTCTATTATACCACTCATAAAAAAAAGTGTGTTATACCACCCATAAAAAAGTGTGTCATGTTTCATTGCTTCAAGTACAAAATATATCCAGAATGTATCTATAATTTAACCACAAATTTTCCACTTGTCACTGCCTCAATTCTGTTTATCACAGTTTTGTGTTATAGTTGGAAACGCACACTATTCTATTATACCACTCAGTCATACCAGGGAACAGTTAAATTACTTGTAATTTAACTGTTCTCTGGTCTTGACTTGTACTAAATATCAATTAACCATTCATACTTTATCATTACTATAATTGTTACCATGGGATTTCATAAATACCGTAAAACCTCGATTTGAAGTTAAATAATGGACTTGAATTGAAGCTCCCTCTTTAGTTTGTAAAATTAGCCTCGAAAACAGCCCATGGGCTTCTTTTTAATAAGATAGCATACTATACTTTTGTTCGAGAAAGTATACACTGAACATGAATTTCAAAAAACAAAATAAATTTAACAAAGTTCGCAAAAATAGATGCAAGGGCTTCAATTCGAGGCTTTACGGTATTAACGCACGTAGACCTACAAGTAATATGTAGTGAAACATTGCTTTAACAGTAGAATTTTATCAGCTGGGGCAAATGCAGGATTTGGTGGTAGGGCGTGCGTGAGAGTCCACACGACCTCAGGCCCGCGATGGATGGGCTGAGGTGCGAACATTTTGAGAATATTGGTCTCTATGTGCCCGGAAATTGCACTCACACACCTTAAAAAATTGTACAGGTACTATATACATATCAACAAATACAATAGAAAAAAGTTTCTTAACACAATTTGGAATAGGGGAGGGGGTGCAATCGCATCGTTGGCCAAATGTCTGTCCGTGAAAGGTCTGGCCACGTTAAAAGTTAAACTATTTAAATTTAAGGCCAACCTAAGAAACAAAATGTCTACTCAATATTTCTGGCATCTAGCAGAGCCATTCTTAAACCCTAAGCATGTGGACGTATTCACAATCAGGAAAGCCCAACAGTACACCTGCACCACAGCGTAATAAATGAATTTAGGATGGTCACCAGCTAAAAAGGCTGAGAAATAGGGGCATAAATCACAATAACAAAAATTCAATATTGTTAATACCACACTTCTTTGATATTATTCAGGGTCAGATTTGTGCCAAATTGATTGGTCCAATTTAGTTTTGGCACTTCCAGAGTGTAATTGCAAAAAGATTGTAAAATATATTTTCAATAGTATTTCTTAACAACATATATATTTTTAAAATGATCATAAAGAACATATAGGTACATGAGCAAATATCTGTAAACCAAGTCACATATTGCCTCAACCAACAACATTCAAATTGTAATGTGGGCAGCAAATGGCTATGTGTCCTACAACAATAATGTTTCATTAAGGAAGTTTACTGTGCATATACATATCATTTCCCCTATGAAAATTAAGAGAAATTAAAAAGAAAAAATAAAATAAATTGGAGGCACGTACTTACAATTACTTCTAAAGTATTCCTTTGCTACTTACTGTAATAACATATTTGCACTAAATATTTCTGATTAGTTTGAGTTGTAGACTATACAATACATATAATTACAATTATGTTTATCAGGTACATTACTGGAAGTCATATAGTTATACAAAATATCACTTCTTCTATGACACACTTCCAGATTGTAATTGCAAAAGGATTGTAAAATATATTTTCAATAGTATTTCTTAACAACATATATATTTTTATAATTATCATAAAGAACATATAGGTACATGAGCAAATATCTGTAAGCCAAGTCATATATTGCCTTAACCAACAACATTCAAATTGTAATGTGGGCAGCAAATGGCTATGTGTCCTACAACAAAAATGTTTTATTAAGGAGGTTTACTGTGCATATACAGTACATATCATTTCTCCTATGACACACTTGATACCCTGTAATTACAGTTAGTAATAAAAACAAGTTTAAAATATTATTTCATAATATATATACTTTTCAGTGGTGTAGGTATGGGCAGTGCAACCAGTACAAAACACTGGGGCCTGGGGCTATTGAGGCTTGTTCAATAGGTCTATAGATCTAAAAAATATAATTTTTAAAATTCCTCCTTAAATAAAAAAAAAAAAACTCATTTTAAAACAATTTACTATTTACGTGCCACCAAAGAAGTAGGCTGACATTTTAACTTGTTTACAAAAAAAAACAAAACCAGATTCGTATCTTTTGTATTCATTCAAGGTTATTTTCTTTCATTCAGGTACTGTAATTATGTATGATTTGTATCATGGTACGATACACAATACTTTTTAAAAGCATATTTTTAAAGCAATTAACATATCGGCAAGCAAAGTTTTGATACTTTGTTGGTTGGTTGGTTTTTTGTTGGTTCAACTATATTGTGCATGTTTTGAACTACATCAGGTGATCATACTTCATAAATACGTTTTTAGATTTACTTCATTGCAAGTAGGTGGATGATTGTCCTACTGTTGGTTATATTACATTCTATCAGAGACTCGTGAAATAATTTGCGAGATGATCAGAAAGAAACTACGTATCCGTTTCGCGGGCTGTACACTAAAGGGCACAGAAATGATCTTGAACTGGGGCCTGTTACCCCCTCCATACACCACTGATACTTTTACTATATAATAATATATATATGATAGCATGTAAGTGAACATACATTTCTAAAAAAAAAAGTCACATAGCCTTTACTAACAAAACTCAACAGGCAATGTGACAGGAAATTTATGACTTATGACTTGTAGTCATAATATTGTTTTTGTACGGCCTTGGAGGCGATTTTCTTGCGTGCAAAACCAAGCTTAGCTGAGCTGTTTACCATATCCGGCACAGCATACGATTTGCTCCGAATCTCATACTGTAAAAAGAAATCATAATTTAATGAGGTAAATGCTCAGAATGTTATACAACTATTGGCTATGATACAGTAATCTTCCAGAAGATTATTTATCCTTGTAAATATGCCACGATTAATGTGAATGACAATGTCGACAGTGTAATATTATATAGATCACATTACTGTAGTTGTCTCGAAGAGGCCCATAACTAAGAGTCCTTAAAAGGAGGGGGGTCTCTTCAGGGGAGGTGCTTTTTTGACGTTCAAAAATCTTAATCACCACTTTGATTGTTTTCATTTAAGAAAAAAATGTAGGGGTTTGGTTTATTAGAGGAGGTTTGAGGAAAGGGTGTTTGATCGAACTATAAAAATAAATATACTTAAATAGAAATATTGAAATATTTTGAGTAGTATTCTAATTCCTGTACAACAGTGCTTCCTGCACATGCATCAAGGATCTGATCTCTGTCCAACTAAGAGTGTGGTGAAGGCAAGTGGGGCTCCAAGCCCCTGTTCATGATCCATTGCTAAAGCCCTGGTGTGGGTTCAGGGAGCTAAGACCCTAGTGCCTAAAGAAACTGGCCAAAATTTGGGCCAATTTTAGTTGTTAAAGAAAGTTTATGCCCAAAAATATTTTCAAATAAATAACATTTTTTTTACTCCATTTTTTGGTTTGATAAATCATGACCAATAGAGGCTTTGCCTGATCAAAGGGAGCTTAGCTTAACTGCAGCAATGTATGTCTGAAAATGTGTAGTGTATAAATATTGAATAGTATCATTTCATATCAACATCATTACTTACTGGAGACCGTTCCAATTTTTCCAGCAAATCTGATCTCTTTTTTGAATAGTTGCTAATTTCTTCATAATCACCCTTTAATCTTGAATGCTTCAAAAACAACATATCTGTCTTTCGCCTTTAGTACATAGATAAAATAAGTAATGATTAAAATATTTATGCTTTAAGTAGGACATAAATAAAAATGAATTTATAATTGTTGTATGAATTTGACAACAAACTTACATGCGATCTTTTGCTAGACAACGTTTATTCTTGACAGCCAAATCAGCTGATATTTGAAGGGCTGCAACCCCAGCAACAGCAGGGTTAACATTCTGGGTAGAAATATAAAATACAGTATTGGTATTTTATTATATGTATACAATGTATATTGTATATTATAAATTAAAAGACAAAATACTCCTAAATAACAACGTTGTGGAAAACAATGGCTGATTATCGGTAGGCACAGAAAATTCTTCACCTCACAATTGAATGACAAACTGTGTTATCTTCAGTATACACTACTAATGTTACAAGGGAGTATTTTCTGTAATCCATAAAAAAACTTTTGCGTCTAAAATTGGAATCCCAGGTCATAAGTTAAGCTTTTGTTTACTGTTGTAACAAACAACATGATTCATGAATAGTTTCTTTTGTATTTTTAAGTGAAATTTTACATTTAATTGTTCTGTCATCCTTATAAATATCATAACGTCATCATATTTTGAGTGGATTATCTAAGATTTAAAGAACTTTCTTTTAAATTCTGTGATAAAGACAATGTTTAATAAAAATGTAGTTTATTTTATTAGTAGCAGTAGTATTAGTATTTTTGTTAGGAACGAAAAAGCATTTGAAACAACATGGCATCCATGTTGAATATGAATACATTATTCCTTTAATTTTTGGATATATTGTCATCATGTTAATGTAAATATAAAAAGTTTATTTTTTCATGAAAAATAACTCACATCTTAACCTTAAATGTTAAAAAAACAACAATAATAATATGAAAGATACCTCTTCAAAAACTTTAGTTTGAGTGGTGGTGTCACGTTCATCACTAATGACACGCATCATCCGTCTTCCATCTTTTTTAGTGTACTTCACTTGAGTCTAAAACAATAATTTATTGGCATCATTGAAAATGGTTTTAAAAAATCTGTAGGTTAATCTGTTGCATTTTAATGTTCAGAAATTAAGGAAAAGTGTAACAATGTTCGTTTTTGCACTGCATTTTATTTATTTATTTTTTAATTCCTTCCTTTTGGCCCTAGAATTACCAAGTGACTTACTCACTGTCCTACTGAATTGCTGGCAATCCCTTCACATGACAAACCTATATACACATGATTCTCTCTAGGCAAATGGAGTGCCAAAGTGGCAAAAAAATTCTCTACAAAGCGATTTTTGTTGGAAACTGTTGATATGGACCTAAAATGCCACCAAAAAAATTTGAACAGGTTTCGGACTTGGGAAGAAAACTGTTTTCCTAAAAAAGGTAATTCTATTTATAGTAAGAAGGTGGAGGGGGTTGAATATAGCCACATCTTACCCTAAATCCATAAAACATGCATTCCTGAGGATGCACTACTACGTTTTTGTTATATCACCAAAAATATTGGTAATGATGTCATAAAAGATGAAAGGTCAATTTCTCATTTTCAGGGTCATAAAATACAATGCAATAAATGACAAGCAAATATAAAATATAACATATAAAATATTTAATTCAAAATGGTACCTGTGCATTAAAATATGTAATAAGTAAGGTACATGTCTGTGCTGCCACATTTACAGTGTGTTGGAATTATTATATATTTTGAAATCATCAGATCAAACTTAAAGTGATCCCAGTTGGTACACTAAGCCTTAAACATTGGGTTACAGACAAAAACTGCAACTCCAAGACAAAACTTTTTGGGTCATATGTGAGATAGAACCAACCAGAGTATGATCCGAAATCAAATAAAAATAATAAAATAATTATTCTATATTATCTGAATTATGATTTAGAGACTTGACAAACTAATTTCTTATTACCTGAAACGGCAACTTTGTCACATCGAATTTGTCATGGTTTGGTCGAACTCTAAAACTGAACGTCAAGTTAGTATTACTGGTTACACAGCCAATCTTTTGGTGTATTTTGCTCACATCCTAACAGACAAACAATAATTTGTTTAAAATAGACGTTAGTATAGCAGTTGATCTCAACAATGAAAGAAGACTTGGGTAGGTTAGAGCACAATATCTATACATATCTGTACACTGGATGTTAAATGGCGGTTCGAGAAAAATTAACACGTCTCACAGAAAAACTAGCTGCGAATGAAAAAAAATGATTACCATGATGATGGTGAGATGTCATGATGATAGTGGTGGTAATGATTAAGAAGATCGTAACTATGATTATCATTATGAGATCAGGGGTGGCACCAGTGGAGGACTCCAACGGGAAGAGATCTATGAGATCTTAATAATGCTAACATGATTATTATGATAATGAAATGATGATGATGTAAATCTAAAAAAAGTTGTACTAAACTGAACTAAATTAAATATGTATATTAAAATCAACAGGCTCTGTATTCTTAATATCATTTCATAATTTTGAATTTAACTATAGAGCTAAAATAAATAAATAATTAAAGCTTAATGATTAACCTAAACTTACAAGCAGCAAACTATTATGGTAATTACAAATGTACTTATTTCCCAAATTGCAGTGAGAACAGAAGCAAGCAGAACAACAGACCCACCCAGTTATATTCCCTTGGGAAAAAATTATTTTCGGAAATTTTCTGTAGTTCATCATCAACATACCTTTCCATTTGATTCTTCATCCACAAATTCAAGACCACGATGAATGATCATAGTCACTTCAACATCAGTTGCTATTATCACATTTTGTGCAATTTCTCGTAGCTGCCTGGTCAATTCTGTGGAGTGCAAGATGTTGGTGACACCTCCTGAAATGGCAGCAGCCTCACTAACAGTTTCCATCTCATTCTGACTATCCTTAACCTCAATTCCAATGATAGAGATTTTGGTCTGCTGCTGCTGAGCGATATTTCCAATCTAAGTTTACAGAAATACATCGAATAAATGACTGGTTACAGATGTCTACAATCACAGTAAGATTATTTTTTAAATTTTTAAATAGTTAGGCAATCATGTTTACAGAAATACATTGAATAAATGACTGGTTACAGATGTCTACAATCACAGTAGATTATTTTTTAAATTTTTAAATAGTTAGGCGATCATGTTATGTGTCAACTTTACTCATACAGCATCAAGGAATCCCTACTATAAACATTGCCATAAAGAAGCTAAACTTCCCTAAGTTTTCCACATCAATGAAAATGCTCCATACCAGGGCAGACGTGCGCTAACATACTGTATGATAGAGGTACTATTGGGATCTAGGGATGACCCTTCTCCCTGTGATGTGCAGGGTGCTGAACCCCTGTTAATAAAATGAGACCACAGCAGCAACGGTGCAGTGCCAGTAACAACAGATGCATTGTCCCTTAGCCCGCCTATTGCCAGGTATTCGAGGAGTTGAGGGAACAGACTTCACATTAAAATCAGAGGCTGCTTGAGTTAAACTAGCACCTCCAGAGCATGAAGAATGAGCATTACCTCTTGGCCAAACCCTCAAATTAATTTGAATTAAAAACTAATATTTATGATATTACCTCGCTATAGAAATTAGTTTTTTGGTTGCGCTGCAATGAACCAACTCCTACATTTGGAATACCATCTGTACAAAGAACAATTTCAGAACCGGGTATCTTGGAAACCATGCCGACACACATGGCCAAAGCGGGCCCAAGAGCTGTCGATCCAGCTATTTTCAGGTTTTCAACAGTTGACTTCAAGGAACTGTTGAGGAAAGATCATTAATAAATATTATAATATATATTTCAGTAAACAACAACAGCAACAACAACAACAATAATAATTATTAATGTAACAGAAAAAAGTTACCTTTCAGAGTCAATCTGAAAGGAAAATTTTTTTTTATTACACTACAACATGACAGAGTCAGATAGTAACTTCCAAGCCATTATCATTAGGCCTAAAAAAAAAAACTTGTTTGTTTGCTATCATCCAACGCCCCTAAAATCCGAAAAATGATGGAGGGGTTTTTTTTTTTCTTTAAAAGATTCTTTTTATAAAAGTAAAAAAAAATTGAATTTTTTTTTCAACACAATTGATTTTACACGTCCGCCGGTTAAATAGCACGCCCTCTACGACCGTCTCACACTTAGTTAACTGTAAACTTTTCTCTCCTCGTGGTTGGTACTACTACAACCAAAGTGATGCAATGTCGGTTGTTGTGATTTGTACCTTTTTTAACACATTTAATAAGTACATGATGCTGGTGAGCTTGACCAGTTACATAGTGTAGTATTTTATTTTAATCACGTGTCTTACTCAGTGGCAGCGCCAGCAAGGGGGGGGGGGGGCCCAGCAGGCGCTTAAACCCCCCCCCCACCGGACAGGTCATGGGTCAGTCAGACTAAAAAAAAGTATAAAAATAGGCCCACGCTAAGCCAACACATGCCTGTCAGTCTGAGAATGTAATTTCTGGCCATCCAAAAGTTCCTCTCCTTAAAAAAATCTCATTTGGGAAGGGGAACACCCTCTAAAACCCTTCCCCCAACTTGGGCCTATAAGCTCAAGTTCCTCCTGTTAGACAGCTTAGCCCCTCCCCCTCCCCCATCCCACAGAAAATATACCCTAGAGCCGCCACTGGTTTTACTCTAATCCCAAACCACAAAAAAATTAGCCACAAATTGCAAAGAGACCTATACATATATACATATATATTCAGTTTCTACATTCATAAAAAAAAAAAAAAAAAACTTTTTTATCACACCCCTCATCTTCTACAAACGTCTATACAGACCGTTTTGGTAATCTTAAATTTGGTACTTAAAAAAAAAAAAAAAAAAAAAAACTTTTTTCGTCCGCCCTTTACTTAAATATGTGACAGCATATCATTTTTTTTTTAAGCCTTATTTATACATAATTATTTTATTTAATTTTCATGATCAAGGCCAAGGATATGCAAATAGCTAACGTAATCCTTTTACTAAGTGAAAAGAGAAATGAAATGCTCTACATAAACAAGATCTTAATATGAGTGTTAGGGAATGGAGTTTTTTCTGGTTGTGAAAACAAAAATCCTATTACCATTACAAGAATTGAACCCATGGCTATGTTACATGGTCTAAAAACATATCAAATACCTCAAAGAATTATCAATGTCTTTGTATTCTGTCATCAAAGTCTTTCCCAGTTGTTGAAGTTGCTGTACAGATAGTGCATCAACATTGCGCTGGGTGAAGCTCGCATGTGAATTGGCATCACCATAGATTATAACTGTGTTGTTGAAGGCCACCAGACCAACACGCTTTCGAGGATTCTCCAACTGTAGACGCTCAAGTTGCCTAAATATGAAAAGCAGAAAAAATAGGTAGTAAGCCTAATTAGAAAACTGAAAAAAGACAAACTCAGTATAGTTTAAGTAGCTTGGACAAAGTACAGTATGAAGAAGATCTTAGTACGTGACAATCAGAAAAACTCAGTGCAAAAACATAGGAAAATAGGATAAGAAGGAAAGAATTTCGGAACAAAAACAATACTTATAAAATGTCAAGTAGCTACGACGTTGTCAAGGAATGTGCCTGGCCTAGAAACGGAACAATTACCCACCTGACAATAGCAATCTGCATGCAATCGATACGGGTCACAAGAGACTGCTTTGCACTACCAGACTTTACTTCTTTCCAAAGTCCTTTCCAAAAACAGTTATGAAAATATAATAGATTTAAATGCCTATACTACAAAAGGCGAAACAATTATTAATATAGAACAATATAAAATAAATAACAGCAGCACTTTTGAGACTATATATAGAATTAATTCTATATTGTTAGTCTCAAAAGTGCTGCTGTTAGTTACTTTATATTGTTCTATACTGTATCAGAATAACGCAGCTATACTTTTTATTCAATTATTAATATACATTTTTTGTTTATTATGAAGCTTAGTTCTGAAAAAAAAACATAGTTATTGTAAATGAATTCATTCCACCATAAGACTTTATGGGGACTTTTCTTGGTTTCCAAGTTAAAATACACTCAGATTAAAAAAAGAAAATTATTCAAATTCAATTAATATAAGATGCCATACATCATAATACATTTTCCTTAACACTGCCAATCATGTCTATCAGCTAGAAAAACAAAACAAACTCCTTTCATGCAGGTTGCAAATTCAGTGACAGATGTAGAGATGTCCCCCTCCAATAAGTAGATTATTTTGTTAAAATGTATGCCACTATATGTGAGGTCTCACCACGAAATGAGACGCATCATTGGTGAAATCATATTCAGATATTCACCAAAATAGGTCAAAGGCAACATTTTTACAAAATTTTGATTTTAATGTTTTTGAATAAGTTGATACTTATATTTTATGATTGTGTACTTTTTAAGTGAATTTTCTTACTAAAACAGTGTTCTCTTCGCATATTCTGTAATCCTAGTCCTATTATTTGTACAGGTTAGTTTATCTTTGAGGCTGATTTTCTCAAAACCTGGTTCCCATACACCTAAGATTTAAATGCTAACATCTCTGGATCTATTTATCCTAGGGAAGCCATTCAAAGACCAAATTAAAGATAATGTGATCAACCAAAATGTAATATAAACTCATTTTTTGATTTTCTAACGATGAGACTCATTTTGTAGTGAGACCTCACATATCATCTTGACTCTGGAGTGTGAAGTCAGGCACTTAATGCATGTGACAGTTGTCGGCTGACACGATTCTAATTAGCAGATGGCAACGTGTCATCTAGCGCCCTCACACATAGCAGAGTTGGATTTGTCGTACAACGGTCGTACAATGCAGTGAGTGTCCGAATTCAGTTGGGCTTGCACTAGTCTAGACGTAGGGATACGGGTAGGGGTGGCTAGCTATGTCTCCACAAGGTTCCCCTGGCAACTCCTCAGGTTCAGTATTCATGTTTAACCTGAACCATCTGTCGAGAATAAAATGAATATATTACCTTGAAGATCAGGCATTTTGGTAGCTGACTGCATAGATGTACTGATATCGATGCAGTAAATAATAACTCCGTCATTGGAATCAACAGCTGAGGCTTTCCCCGATCCAGAGGCGACAAGAGACGGGGATGGTGCCAATAGAAATTCCACAGACTTTTCTTTTGGAATCTAAAACATAACACAAGTCATTTAGATTTAACTATATACATAAACAACAAGAAAAATGGCAGAAACTTATATAGATATTTATATGAAATGTATTTGGTATATTAACTGATCTGATTGATATACAACAATCAGTAGTGAGAAATTAGACCATTTATTCATCGCCTGTGTTAAATTTCCGTAGTAGTTTTGTTTATTTCCGTACATCTGTAATTAGGCAAAATGTCGGTAGTAAATAGGCCTAACTACGGAAGTTCCATGGTACTTGAGAAGTCTGCTATACAAGCTAGGCCTATAGGCTTGCTTTTGAAGACAAAACTCATCATCCAGAATTTCACGATTTTCGTACCCCCTACATTTTTCAATCTGCGTTTTATTACAAAAATCGCGAAATTAAGGGTACACAAAGATACAGCAGCTGTATTACAGCTACTGTGATTTACAGTAGCTTTTTGTTTACTATACAATAATTCCTGTACCCTATCCTACATCCATCATTAAAATCATTAAGGTAAAAACATTACCTCTTCATCATCCATATCAAGATCATTGTTGTCACCAGAACAAAATTCACTGAAGTAAGAAAATTTTAAAAATCAAAAAGCATGTGGTATTTAAACAACATTTAACACTACACTTTTCTAAGACAAACTTACATTATTTGCTCAGGGGTATTATATGACATCATCGTGCCCATATATGGATGTAATATGACACCATCATACCTATATGGGAATTTCACATGAATGTTGATAGTGTCGATAAAGACTGGACTTTATAAACAAACAGCACTACAATGCATTAAACAGCCTGTCAGTTTTAAAACATATAAAATAATTTCTAAACTAGTGTCATAAAGCATTAGTTTTGTTTTACTTACTGTGTATTAAAATAGACTAATTTGGCTCATCTTATATTTACATTAGAAAATTTACCAAACAATACAGTTAAAATGTTTTCGAAAAATAAAACTAATCTTTGGGTTATTTAATTGTTATCAGCACCCGGATTGCCAACATGAATTTTGACTGAAAATATTATCTCAATGGCGAGTCATAACAAAGAATATAGATCTGCAAGAGGTGCAACTGGTCGGTGTTTCATTGGAACACAATCCTATTTCAAAAAGTACTTTCACAAAGGGGTGAGTCCTTAAAAGACGAGTTTCGAGCAAAATCTATTTGAATTCTAATAGGGCGCCTCCTATTTCTTGGCAGTACTTTTTTTAATGTTCAATTGCGCGCATACAAAATCAGGGTCGATAGTCTATCCTCACCTATCCTAAGATGCGTATGCTCAATAGATTGATTGCCTGTAAATTATGCTATTGCTTCAGTATACTGATATCCACTGCGTTTATTTTAAGGTTTCTAAAATTTGCTACATCCAGAAATATTTACAAGATAAAAAACCAAGGTTATTCTCTTTTTCAGTAGAAACACACCAAAAGCACTGTCAATTCAGGATATTTTTATTTTTAAAATGTTGTGCAGGATTACAGTGAATAATTAATAATCAAAAAGAAATTTTTTTAATTATTTAAAAAAAACAATATCAGCTGTATATATATTATTATTTATTTATTCATTTTATTTGTTATTGCCGTCAACATCATCATTACCATGTGCAAAAGTGCAAATACTGTAATGGCAATCAACAGCTTAAATAAACACATTGCTGCTACAATTAAGTAAAAGAAATACTGTTGCCCGTATTCTTAAAATAAAACTATAGTCAAACATTGAACTAAACAGCGTATTCAAAGTTCTAACTACGACTAAATCAAGTCCTAATTGTAGTTTAGCTATAGACAGCTGGCAAGCAACGACTATCAATGAAAAGAGCTCATTTTAACAGCAGACAAAATAAAAGATCTGGTGACAAGGATGAATAAGATGCTGCCGTCTGTCGCTCAAATATATATTTCCTCATAATTTTCGCTTAATTAATTTTGTATAATAATAACTATATTAGTCATTAACATAGAGAACAACAGAGAAATTAGAGAAGTCACTGAAAATTTGATTTCTTCAAAAAACTATTATGGTTGAGCCCATATGAGGATGGCGCCATCTCTGTTGATGTTACGATGAAGCTACGTGAAAACAACACAAGGGGATTTTGTGCAAATCAAGAACTACAGTATCACATGTGGCTAGTTAAACATGTTAATTTAGCCTTTTTGAAGCTAACCTTAACTCTTTTCTTGAACATAGCCAAGATATTTAGACCTACGTATCACTTTTATTCTCTTCACTCTATCGTGAGTTACAAAAAGTGTATTTTGAGAGATTTAATCGGTCTGCAGAGGTATCATTTTAGTTGAGGTGTGTTTGATTTAGTCATACTGCTAGTGGAATTTTGTTTTAAGAATACAAAATGACGTAATTTTGAAGTTTTAGCTCGAACTACGACTAAAGAATACAAATGCATGTGCGCACGTAAATGCTTTTATACTGTCAATTTGTGGGACCTTTGCACTGCAACATCCAAGAGGCAAAGCTTAGCGGCAGGTCAATTATCGTATATGTATTCATATGACGAGTAAAAAAATAAACTTAAATTGAATAGTTACCATTTCCAAGTTGTCTTCTCATCCTGCTTCTGAAGCTTAGATAAATGTGACAAAACAACATCACACTTAGTGCAATGCAATGGGTCTCCAGCTAAGATAGTTGGCTCAGACTCCAGAGTTCCCAAAGCCAGGACGACTACATTAACATTTGTGTCTGAAGTCTCGAAACGTTCAAACATAGGTGCTGCACGTGTTGATGCATATCTTGCTGCCAATATGAACAATTCAAGATTACTACATTATACAATATATCGAAAGATAAATTCAAAAACAAATTTAAAACTTACTAATGTTTACATTGATAAAATGCAATATAAAAAGTTTAAAAAGTAAAATATAAAAACATTTAAAAAAATATATTTGCAACTTTAAATAAAATATTTCAGTCTTCATCATATATTATTTAATTTAAAGATCTATCTATGTTTTATTTTGTTGCGGTTGCTGTCAATGAAGGAAGTGAAGCCATTATATAAAGTCAAGTTTGGTTTATAATTATATAACATTGGAATTACAAACGTAATGTTCACTATATTACAAGAAAAGACAAAACTCATAAATTATAAATTAAAATGATTTTAAATTTAGCAACCTGATATCTACAGGACAAAAGCTTTTTGAAAAATGTGGTAATGATATTTTTCATCCTCAATGAATTTCTTGGCAATCAAAATTCAAAGTACATTCATCTACAGTACTTACGAGGTTGTGGGCCCTTCATCTCTGGTCTCTTCTCTGAAAATCAAAAAAATAATTCATAGGTTCAATGAGATTATGAGACTAAACATATAATATACTGAATTTTAGTGTGCTGCAATTTTCACATACTAAATCTAATAAATGTTATGTATTATGAAATTTCCATTTTTCCATTGTGGCATGTTCACTAAAGGGCAAGCAATAAATTTGTTAGGCCTATTCAAATATATCATTATCAGCTCGTAGCCCCACTTTTAAATACAATTTTAAGTTTTTTCAAAGTTAAAAAAGATCATTCGTAATGATGTATTCGCCACAAATCGAGTTCGTAAAATCAAGAGTTCATAATTGGGAGGCTCGTAATTGGGAGATTTTTACTGTATAAATTAGTACAACTGTGTATTTGCTCTGCATATAACAGGGCCAGCGGAACGTTTTTCAAAGTGAGGGGGCCCACTTATACTGTAAGATGAATGGGAATATGAATCATGCAGATCTGGAATCAAATCTAGGTGGTGGGGTCAACATTCCTTCCCCGGGAAAATGTTGATTTCTAGATGCCGGGAAATGACCTTTCTCGCCTTTGAGCTAGGAGTCTAATGACTTTGTTCTTCAAAGTTCAAGGTATTCCCCCTCTTGAAAACGGTAAGGTAAACTTTCTCATTACATTAAATAGACCTGTTATATGTGTATACATACACAGCAAAAAATTGAGTAGTTGCATACGATTTTTTTCCATGAATCGATAAATCCCAAAAAGAAAGGGGGTCCGGGCTCTCCCCCGGGAAAATTTTGATTCCTAGAAGGTGTGAAATGAGTTTTCCCGACTTCTGAGGTGTCTTTTAATTACATTAAATTCTTCAAAATTCAAGGTTTTCCCCTCTTGAAAACGGTCAGGTAAATTTTTCCCCTTGTTATTACAGTAGATAGGCCTTATGTGTGTATATATACACAAAAAAATTGAGTAGTTGCATACGATTTTTTTTTCCATGAATCGATAAATCCCAAGAAAGGGGTGGGGGGTCCTGTTGTTCTTCCCCGGGAAAATTTTGATTCCTAGGTCGCGGGAAATGAGCTTTCTCGACTTCTGAGGTGTCTTTTAATGACTCAAATTCTTCAAAATTCAAGGTTGTTCCCCCACCCCCCTCTTGAAAAGGATTCAATTAATCAATGAACTCCAAAGATAAAGGGGATCCGGGTTCTCCCGAGAAAATTTTGATTTCTAGGTGGCGGGAAATGAGCTTTCCAGACTTCTTAAATGTCTTTCAATGACTTTTAAAGTTCTTCAAAATTCAAGGTTTTCCCCTCTTGAAAACGGTCAGGTAATTTTCCCATTGTTATTACAGTGAATAGGCTTTATGCGTGTGTACATACATAAAAATTTAAAAAATATGAGTAGTTGCATACAAATTTTCCATGAATCGATGAAACCCAAAAAGGAAGGGGGGTCCGGAGGTTCTCCCCCGAGAAAATTTTTATTCTTAGAAGGCGGGAAATGAGTTTTCCCGACTTCTGAGGTGTCTTTTAATTACTTTTAAGTTCTTCAAAATTCAAGGTTTTCCTCTCTTGAAAATTATTATAATGAATCAATGAACCCAAAGAGAAAAGGGAGGTTCAGGTTCTTCCCGGGAAAATGTTGATTTCTAAATGGTGGGAAATTACTGTAACTTTCCCAACTTCTGAAGTATCTTTTAGCGACTTTAATTTAGGTTCTTTAAAATTCAAGGTTCCCCCTCTTGAAAACGCTCAGGTAAATTTTTCCCATTGTTATTACAGTAGATAGGCCTTATG
>NW_022709084.1:33824-34017 GCF_011630105.1 Anneissia japonica | reverse complement strand
TTCTTAAATGTCTTTCAATGACTTTTAAAGTTCTTCAAAATTCGAGGTTTTCCCCTCTTTAAAACAGTCAGGTAAATTTTTCTCATTTTTTATTTTATGTGTGTATGCATACATAAATAAATGAGTAGTTGCATGCATATTCTTTTCCTTGAATCGATAAATCCCAAAAAGAAAGGGTGGTCCGGGGTTCTCC
>NW_022709084.1:17895-33795 GCF_011630105.1 Anneissia japonica | reverse complement strand
AAAAAAAAAAAAAAAAAAAAAAAAAAAAAAAATCAGCTCACAGGTCCTGAAAAGGTAGGTCTAGAGTTCTTTTCTTTTTCCCCTTTTTTTGTTGCCTAAGGGAGAAGTCAGGACCCATGACCCCCTCCTCCAGATCCGCAAATGTGAATTGCGAGAAAATGTAACTCGGTCGGGTACTGGATAAACATTCTCTTTCCTCTCCTTCTCCTCATCCTTCCCTCCTTCTTTTCTTGTTTTGTGGGGGCCCAGCCCCCACGGCCCCCCCCCCCCCCCCCCCCCGGTTCCGCCGGCCATGTATAAAAACCATATTGTACAAATTGTTTACCATTTATTGGTCTTTTCTTAGGTTTGCCAACTATTTTGTCTTTCGGTATGTCAGCAACTTTTATCTGCTTCTGGAAGGAGTCCTCGATAGTTGGATCGTAGTCCTCAACAAAACTATCACAGCAAAATCGTAATGTGCAAGCAGACTTGCCAACACCCCCATCACCTAATATCACCACCTGAAACATATAAAATATAATTGGTATTTACAAGTCAATCATGATGTCATCAATGTAAATCCAGCGTTTCTTTCCTATCCCAAACCGTGCACTAATTTTTTAGTGCACAGTTTGACCTTTTTTGCAGTTCATGTGCAAAGGTCAAATAAAACTCTATGAGCACTGCAAGAAATATTCTAGGCTAATTTTACACCTAGCATTACCAAAGAAGACTGGCAAACACTTGCCCAATTTTCATTTGCTGGGAATTGAAAACATGACATTCATAGGTAAAATATCTGAGTGAAAAGATTACTTAGAAGAATCTGATAGTCATCAGTCCAGAAGGCATGTAATGGCCAAGAAAGAAAAGATGGTCAAAGGCAATCAGGACCAGGTACCCCACCCTAAACAGTGACCATAAGTTATCGGCAGTACTGGAGGACATTTTGTCACATTATAATTCAAATTACTGTATTCATGCTTGAATGATCATGTGACCACTGAATTGTTGTGATTACATTAGCCTCCCTAAAGAGTTTCAGAGAAAGCAACGGAAGCTAGGCAGGAAGCTACATTTACCGTTAAATCTAATCATGAACATTGGAATAGTACTAAATATATCTGATATCCATGAATTTATTCTCCAAAAAACTTTAAATATTTTACAAAATGAACACCTTCTAACCAGGAATTTTGTCTAATGGCTGGAATTATACTAGGAGTTAAAGAATGTCACTTCTTACTTTTAAATATTTGAATGTCAGTAAAAGATAAGTTCAACAAAATATTATACATAAACTTAATCATAAATCATAAATTGTGCATTCTGGGAATGTGTTAACATGAGAAGGTGCAAGGACAATGGAAATACATACGGGTAGGCCAACATTCACTCCTTTTATGAGTCTACCGAGTTTTTTTAAATCAATTCATTTAATATTTTAAATGCTACAATGCAGCAATTCCTTCACAGGTCCTACAAGGCCTATTTTGCAGTCAGAATGTTGCTTAAATGACATCAACATATATATTTTAATTATTTTTATTTTATTATTATTGTTTTAGGCCTAATTAGCTAAGGATATGCCAAACGGTGAACTTAATCACTAGTCACAAGACAAATGTAAATAAAAGATGCTCTACGTAAACTGAAGTTGGCCACTCACTGCATCGTACTGGTTGTCGGTGGTAGTCAGAACGGATCATCATTTAAAAACGATCCATTACGTGCGCATCGTGGCGTTGTGTTCTACATAGAATAGACCTTTCCGGAGTGTCAATCAAACTTAACAACTGACTAATCGGAACAGCGCTAGGAATACGCGTGCGTCTCACAAACACACGTGTTGTCCCACAAACGCACGTGTTTGCGTATGTTTTAACACTGTCGCCTTGTGGAACCTTAGCAACAATATCCAAGGGGCGGGGCTTAGCGGAAAGGTCCATTGCAGCGAGTGCCAGGCTTAAGTCTCATTATGATGCTTAATGAGTAGAGTAGTTTTTGGTTGAGAAAATATCCTGTTACGTGGCAGGAATTCAACCCAAGACACTGGCATTGCTTAAGGCAAGTACCTTAAGCACCAAGCTATTCAACTCCACTCTGATTGGGCCTTATTTCTTTTTTTCTTTTTTTTTTAAATAATATTTCGGGCAAACAAGTACAAAACATTCATAACGTTACATTAAAAAAAAGATATTGGGGAAAAAAGCGAAAAAGGAAAAGAAAAAAAAACTAACTGCCATAGCCCAGGGGACCAAATAGCACTTGCTAAAAGTAAAGGTCTTCCCATTTAGGGTTCTACAATTGCTAGCAATACATGCTCTTTCAAGTTTCATACCTTGTACTCAACGCCAGTGCGTGGTGTTTCACGAATAAGTGTCTGAAACGCTTCTTGGATATTTTCGTTAGTTTTCGCAGATGTTTCCAAAAAAGGAACCTTGAGCTGCTTGGCAACAGCCAATCCTTCATGGTAACTCACTTCACGATCCTGTTCAAGATCCTTCTTATTTCCACACAATACCTTTAAATAGAATAAATAGTTTACATTAATTTGGTTGCAGTTTGGATGATTTGAATGGTTGATGATGGTAACTTTTTGACACATTCGTGTCTCTCTTCACGCAGGAATACAAACGGGCATAAATTTAACTGTTGGCCACTCACTGCATCGTAATGGTTGATGATGTAACTTTTTGACACATTCGTGTCTCTCTTCACGCAGGAATACAAACGGGCATAAATTTAACTGTTAAACTATTGTTGTAATATTTGGTAATACATTACTTATTATTATTACTTATATATTTTTGGCATTGTTACTATTGTCATCTGTTGTGTTCATCATCATTCGATATAAAAATCCAAATTAGTGGCAAAGTATTCAGTAAAAAGTAAGAGAGGACTAGGATATGTCTGGCTTGCTCAATATGTCCCACATGTAAAAATATACTGAATATCAAAAGTGGTGAGAAACAGTATCAAGGTATCATCTCTGTCTCTTTACTCTCAATTTAAAGATGTTATGTCCCATGAAAAATACCAAAAAAAATTACAAAAATTATTTTTGAACTTAACTTGTTCATCTTGAAGTACCATACATAAAAATTATCAACTTGAACACTAAATTATTGTATTATTAAATGTTTACCCACAATTTTACAGCAAAAAATTATAGTAAACAATTCTAGTCACTGGAAGCGTTTTTACTATTTTCATCATTATCAAGTACAAAAATCAAGGAAACACTTTTTTTTTTAAATGCAACAATGCTCAAGTTTATTATTTGTATGTTTGCAAATTTTTTTATTTTTTTTTTTATTTTTTTTTTATAATTTAAAATATTAACAAATAATTATTAATTTTTTTTTTTTTTTTTTGTCAGTTTGAAATAATTTGACAAATTTAGTAATGTACATCTTTAAAAAAGATTTAATTTTTGAAAACTATTTAAATATTCTAGTTAAACCATATCACAAGATTATGCTTACTGAAGTCAGGTTGGGAATTACTAACTTGAAGTTAAAACTGGTAACATGATACAAAACCAATCAAAACATACAGAGTTTGTAAAAGTGGGGAAATTCCATACATATTTTAAAGTTATGTAAAAAATTAATATCCAATTCGGCTTTGTTTAAATGAAGAGTAATCTTTTCATATTTTCTTAATAAAGAAACTGTAATCTTCTTGAACTGAAATCCTTGATAATACAACCAAATGGACGCAAGTTGACAAAAAATACAACGCATTTTAAAAATAACACAGAAGATTTAATGGAAGACATGTTTCAGGTTACCTTCAACCCATCATCAGTTAACAAAAAACACAACAGAAATGAACCAAGTACTTTTCATGTAGACTATATAAATAGGTAATTATTATGAATATTAAATAGATAGACTGATTTGTTTGACAATGAGTTTGACCAACTATAGTAAGTCTGCAATCTGGACTATATGTAGCTAATTATTATTCTGAATATATAATTGAATACAATGATTTCTTTAACAAAGGGTTAGTAAAGCTCTAGTAAGTCTGTAATATGGATCATATGTAGCTAATTAATCATATGTAGCTAATTATTATGCTGAATATATAATCAGGTACATTGATTTGTTTAACAAAAGGTTGTGAAGCTATAGTTAAATGCAAGGTACCAAGCGCTTGCATAATAACTATTGCTTATGTGTATGTTTAAACAAGCTTTAAGTTAACATGTTTAATTTGCATATTAAGATCAGGATTGTTCCATTTTATGTAAAGGGATTCTTTGATTTTCAATTTGATTTCATTATTATCAATATCCAATATAGAGAAACATTTCTTATCAGAAAACCTTTTACATTTACTGTTTGCGTTAGTGTTTGAGTACGTGTGAATTTTTATCCTTTCCAAGATGCTCACCAACAATTAATCTACGGCCTTTATAGCCTATATAACTGGAATTACATCCAGCACATTTAAATTTATATACTACTGAGGATCGGGATTCATTGGGGATAGTATCTTTACTGACTGATTTTGGTGGTACTAAATATTACATGTACTTTACAATCAATACAGTATTTTTTGACAAGATCCATAATTCTGCATTTCATGTTGTCAGAAAATATGCCAATATATGGAAGTTTAACAAAAAGTGTTTTAACATTGTCATCATTGACAGTTTTCTTTGTAATATCAGAGATTGTGTTAACTAAATAGTTTTTAATAGACTTGTCAACAATGTGAATTGAGTAACCATTTTGTAGTAAGATATTTTTCAGGTCACAAAGATCATTACGTAGGCCGAGCCACATGTTATTTTTAAAATGCGTTGTATTTTTTGTCAAATACATCCATTTGGTTCTATTATCAAGGATTTCAGTTCAAGAAGATTACCAGTTTCTTTATTAAGAAAATATGAAAAGATTACTCTTCGTTTGAACAAAGCCGAATTGGATTTTAATTTTTTACAGAATTGCAAGGCATTCTGAGTTTTCCTAAATATATTTTAAAGTGCAGCACAATTTAATATAAAAGGAACCGATACATTCCACACCATGTTCTAAATATGTTTTGTTTAAAATCATAACACAAATCAAAAGATGTAAAAAGAATATTTTCTGCATCATAATTTTTGCATGTGACTGCATCATTAAAATACTATATATGTAATTACTTGGGTATCCGTTCTTCATTTCTGCCATTTTTTACCACACTTGAGGGATGATTGTAGAAAAGCATAAAAGAATTTTAAATACAGTCTAAATTGTAATTTGTGCTCTAAAAATCCACAGCCATTATACCATATATTTACTTTTCATATTCTATTTCTCGTTTTTCTTTATTAATATGTCACTCGCATTCCAGGCACCAACCAATTCTGGCTTTAAACGAGTGACAACATTAACATATTTGAAAACATAAAACAAAATAGATTCTCATTAAAGAAAAATTGTGCTTTCTGACATTTTTGTCATTAAACAGAACCTCTCCTTTGGGACACCTTTATTCAGGGGACACTCCTATTAAGGGGACACTCCAAGGGGACACTTTTCTGTTAAACAAGTGGAAATATATCTTTTATTATAACAACACTCCTATTAGGGGACAGAGACCCTTTCATATTCAACCCCATATTTTTATAATATAAATGTATCACAATAACTGAAATAATTAATTATAATTCATTCATATGTATATTTTAGGATAGGATTACTAAATAAAACTTACTGCTGGTACAAATTTTGTTTTCTTTATTTTGGTGGTAAAGTGATAGATATGTTTAGCTGCTTTCAGTGAGGCCTTAGAAGTGATAGAATACACAATAAGGAAAGCCTGCCCATCTCTCATGTACTGAAAAACAAACACACAGGGTTTTGTTATTTTCAAAACTAAATGATCATAATGTACATTTCAACAAGATTATGCTAACATTAACAATAATGAGTATTCTGATGCGAGTTGCATTTCATAAATTGACTTCATTAGCATCTCTGCATGTCTCGTTACCTGATCTCTCATCGCTGAATACTCCTCCTGGCCTGCTGTGTCTAGGATATCAAGCATACAGGTCTATGACAAAAGAAAAGACATTCTTATTATATTTATGGGAAATCTTTAAAACTGTGTCCTATACACAGTTCTAAATCAGTCTTTTTCTCTACTACTACTACTACAGCGGCAGCAACAATTAGCAGCAACAACAATGTGATAGAAATTCATAAGTTAACTAAAATATATTTTATATAAACAATCCATTTGTATATGAATATTCACTGTAAAAATGATGGTAATAATAATATGGTAGATATAGCCTTTGAAAAATGGGGTTTAAACATTTCTTACCTGGCTATCATCAGCAAGTCCTGCATATACACTATCCATAAATGAATTTTCTTCCAATGTATCTTCATCATCTTTATCAGGTTCAGGTTGTTCATTTGAACAGTAAATATACTTGTTTCCAAACTCCATATTGGTGCAAAATTAACTAAAAGAAAAGAATGATGATTCACTTTGATCTTTGCTTCTTAACTATGAGGTGCCAAGTGTAAATCTATTATTTAACACAATGATTTATACATAATTGAGTAAATCAATCATATAATGCATTTTACATCTAAAAATCATTAGTAAATAATTGCATACAAGTTTTCAATATTTTAAAATGGGTTTTCTGATTTCACTAAATAAATAATAAAAGGAGAACCAATCATATAAATTCAATGAATTCCTTATATAAATAAAGGGTATTAAAAAATAATGAAAATTAACCAAGAATTATATTTACATATAATCACTGATTTCATTATATAATGACTTGACATCAAAGTCATTATAAATAAGTGTTTTACATTTATTTTATAATGACTGGCCTGGAAATGCATTATGTATGCCACACTTCTTTAGCACATGCATGATAGAACATCACTAGTTCTTCAAAGTGTGTGTGAATAACAGAGAGATCAATATGATACACCCTTTTAAAAAGCATTAATAACTAGCAGGATCTCTTGAGTGACCATCTTGGATTTTTCTGAAAAATTAAACAAAACTAGTGGCAGATCCAGGAATTGAAAATACAGGATAAAAGGGGCCCAGACAGGGAGTTTATCAATTTTCTGTTAATTTTGAAAAATTTAGGGGGCCCCCACCCACTTGAGTCCGCCAATGGAAATTTAAATTGAGTACGAGCCTTTCTACATAAAGAAAAGATACCCTGTATTGGAAACTAACTCTGTGCAGTTTAAAAAGTTGTTGTTGACCTGTGCTATGCACATTCCACTGCAGCCCTGGGTGTCACGTAGAGCGCTGGATGGGCCAAAAAGGTGTACTCAGTTCAATTCTGTTTACAATCTAGGCTTATAGTTACGATGAGAATGCTTATTTTCTCAGGCCTATTAATTTATACCATGTTAATTGTTATATGTTACTTACCGTACTTCTATATTTTGTTACTATTTATATTGTAGTTTTCACAGAGTTCAATCAGAGATAAAATGGGGATTATTTGGAGATTTGCCGTCGTGTAAATTATAATTCCTGTAATAAACCAATCTACTCCCGTCGAAACTTATTGGCTTTTTTTGTGTGAGTGTGTGCGTTGCGTGCCATTTGCTAGAACAGTGCTGTAGTTACACTAGTGCAATTTCTAAACTGTGCAAACAGATCAAACCGCATGACACATCACAACTGAGATTACAAGCTACATACTAGCCCACTACCAGCTAGGCCTAGCCTAGGGTAGGGGCATGGGCCAAGGCCTTGGCTAATGTTCATGGGCATCGATCGGTGAGACACATCCCCCATATTTCGAAGTTGGGGGGACATCACATGAATTGTCCCCCAACTTTTCACCAATCTTCTATAGTTAAAACCCCACTTTTCAAAGCAAGTGGAAAGAACAACAATTACAAATGGATTTGTCTGTTCACTTGTGCTCTGTTCCCTGTGTGAAGCATATTTCTGGAACAAAACTGAGTAAAACAACGTATCTAAGTAGCTAATCCATCAATTTTATGGGTGCAACAGTTATCAGAGGCTCAATTTATTTTGAAAACAGCGTTAAAATAATATAGGCCTCTATCAAAACATTTGTACTTCAGGTATGAAAACTTGAAAGTGTTTACTTTTGTTCCTTTCAGTGTGTTTGGCTTTCAGATGAAAATTATAAGGACAAAACATTTTTCTCTTCAATTTAATATATCTATGTCTTCGCATAGGCCTAACCCATATTTCTGGCAGTAAATCTATGAATTTGTGTAGGCCTATAGTAAGATGTCTGTAAATAATTCATTTTAATAATATTAGAACATTTGATAACTTACGTGCTTTGTTAAATGAGTAATTCAAAGTTATAATTTCATTTTTATGGGTTTCAAATTGATTGTGTGAGTGATCTTTGGAGTAGGCTAATACCCGATTCACACGTACAAAAATCTACCAAAATGTAACAAATTCTTACATTTGCCCAAGCATGTGAATGCATCCTTGTAAAACAAATGTAACATCCGTGTAATAGCTCGGTAATCTTTACCAACATCAACGAGGTCTGTAAAGATTACCGAGATGTTTACATGACGATGACTGCGCATGCCCAGGAATTTTAATCGAATCGACATGGCCTAGCCAGCTGTGTGGCGCGAATTATTTCAAAACAAACCAAGCCTAATTTCTAGCCGGCCTAAGATAATTGCTTATTTATGTACTGCAACAGAATGAAGGAATTCTTATTATCCGTGGTTATTGATGAAAAGAAGAGAAGAAAATCAAACAACAAACATTGTGATTCTAGTGTCGTTACTGTTAGGATAATTAAACAACGTTAGAAATTTCGCCGATACTTTTTACTATGCTGCTGAATTTGATATCTTTGAACGATTGCTGCAACGGCAAGTAGCCTAGCCTAGGCCTAGCTTGTTCGGTTCTTGGCCGATCTTAATATAATAAATACATACTACAGTACTACATAAAACCCTCCTTTTTTAGACTCCCGTAAAGTTAGGATATATATAAAACGCCTATTGGAATGTGTCTCTCCTGACCTAGGCTAGGCTAGACTGCGTGTGTGTTGCTCACGGACTCGTTGCTCACAAGAGGTATCAACCAAGCATTTCTAATGACTTCTTTACAAGGATTTTACATGGATGGAAATTGTACGTGTGAATACCACTAATCTCAGTAGGAATATCTCGAGAGATATCCCGGTAACAATTTGGTACATTTTGTTACATTTCATTCTACGTGTGAATCGGGTATTATTGTTAGATCTTTAATGCGCTAGCGCCCTTAGTTTGCATTTTTACCTCTGAGGTTGAATGAACTTCAAACATCACGTCAGTTTGAGCGCATTGCATCATTTTGAGTGCATCACATCAGTTTGAGCACACAGCATCTTGAATGAAGCCAGCTTGTATTTTTGAGGTTAAGAAACCTTGTTTATTTTTGCGTAAATGCGTGAAATCATACATTGTTTTCAGTCGCAGTAGTTTACTGGTGATTTTGTGATCGTAATTGACATAGATAAGTTTTACAAGAAATTAAGATTTTATGACATTTGAAGATTTTGATTAAAATGGCTTAGAAAGGTGATGCCGAAATCTGTGGTTTCAAGGAAATATGGCAGTAATTAAACCTAGGTCTGATTTATGGTTGTGAGGATAAGTTTTGATGTAAAACAGACATCTTATACTGTATGTACTTTGTTACAATGTAATGGTTGAGCAGTTAGCAAGGACGCCGCAAGCTATAGCCATAATATCGGCGCTAGTTCGAACGGTTCTGGTAGTAGAACAAGTCTTCTCGGATAAGGACTATAACCGTAGGTCCAGTGTATACAATGGCTCGTGTGCACTATAAAGAACCCAGTACATCTTTCGAGACGTGTAGGGGATTACCCCGGTGTACTGGAACAGACAGCCCCAATGGAGGAGGACGAGAGTTGCTGGTACCGGGTTACTGGGTAGCACAGACACGAAGGGACCCTTAGGTGCGAAAGTCATTGATCGAGTTCCTAGTCCACATATCAAGCGCCCTGAGCATCCTACATTAGATGGATATGTGCGCTATATAAAACTACACTATTAATATTATTATTAAGAATTATTTACAGATTGTGTAATTCATAAATATTATTGTGTAATTTAGGCCTAGAAATTCACGATTGAATTTGAGTTCTTCAGACTCCCGCTATGCATGAGTCGTGAACATGAGTCACACTTGGTGACCATTTAACTTATAGATATTCTTGAGCAGTTTTACAGTGCTGCCTATCACATTTGGGTATGTTAAAGCATTGATATCTCAGCCTCGCTCTGAAATTTTTATATATTGGAAGAAATGCTTCCTATATTACAGAGCATTACCGATGCACTGGATTAGTTTGAATATGTTCTATTGAAGTAGAATTATAACCACTTATCTTTACATTAATTATACAGTAGTTCCTGAATCGATGTATTGATGCAAAGAAGGTCATATTCATGTAAGCATTCGTTCAATGTTTATAATAATTCTTGGTCAATTTACACTCTATTTCATAATTATCACTATTCATTGGTAAATTATGAATAGTGATAATTTTCATTTTATCTTTACGGCGGGATAATATTCATTTTATCTTTACGTGTTTATGGACCTTTTTACGGCCTTTGATGTTATTGATCATGATATTTTTCTTAAAAAGCTACATTACTATGGAAGCAGAGGTATTGCTTTACTAGTTCACTAGGTTCACTAGTTACTTAAGTTGTAGGAAACAATACGTCATCTTTAACTCAAATGAATCAAATCTTTCAGGCATGACATGTGGCGTACCACAAGGGTTATTATTAGGCCCTTTGCTGTTTCTAATTTATATTAACAACATTCATTTGGTTAGTTATGTACTTAAAACAGTGTCTTTCGCTGATGATACGACAGTTTTCCTATCATGAGAGACAATCTTGATAAGTTGTTAACAAATATAAACTATGAACTAGTAAAGGTATCTGATTGGCTCAGCATTAACAAACTATTGTTAAATAATTGCCAAAACTAACTATATAATTTTCTGTCCAACTCAGAAGAAATGCCCTGAAATTGACAATCCTCTTAAAATCAATGGTAAAGCATTAGCTCAACAGAAAGAAGTTCAATTCTTGGGTATAATTTTAAATGAACATATTAACTGGAAAATTCATATTGACTCCGTTGCAAGAATGCGTGAGAATTGTGGTTTATATCATATTTGTATTTTTTATTATTTTGGTCACCAAACTATCAAATCGAATGATTATAAGGTAGTCAAACAGACACAGTTGCAGCAGAATAAAAGTTGAGATTGTTTAACTGATGGTGGTATTGTTGCCTTGTTCGCGTTTATGTGATTTAACCAAAGACAGCACACCAAACTGGCTCCGAGCCCAAGAACACACTTATCTTTTATTCGATTGCTAAAACAATCAAGTGAGTTCTTCTGATACCCCTCGAGCGTATAAAACAACAATCGTGATTTATTGACTTAATTCACTCAAACTAAAAAAATAATAATACAGTATTCAATCATTCCCCCATGAAATTCAGATGAGAAATTTTGCTTCCGGTTGATGGGTCGCGCCTGAGTGCTTGACATATAATTTGGGTTGTGGGCTAAAAAGGTTGCAGAACGGGGGTGTAATAAACCTATCAAAAGTGCACGATTTCTAATAAACAAATTTTTATGTATAATACCCATATAGTGTTTAATATTATCTGCATACATAGATTTCTGTTTTTCCTAATTTCAAAAATTCTAGATAGTCAATTAAATTATAGCCATTATTAAACAATAATTATACAGCCAATGATACCACAATTTGTATTTGAAAATGCGAGGAAATAAACGTTAATTTTTCCCTAAAATCGATTCATAAAAGGCTAGAAAGCCTAAGCTTCTGGGTGTGGCTTCTACCTACCCCACCCCCATCCCAGCCAAGGCGGCCTACTGTGAGTGACCATATATTCGTGAAATACAATGCAGACACCATGTAAAGCTGATCATAAAAGGGTTTTATTTGCCAAATGCGTGACCACAAGACGCAGCTTGCTTACACCGGTCCTCCGAGACTCGTCTTTCTCGCTGGGCCTGGTCTCCTCCTACCTATCCTATCGGGTGGCCCACAAGACTATTTCGTGGGACCATCCCATAATATGTATGTTGAATAGTTGAAAGGTTACACTACAACCCAAAATTTCCTTATTTTTCTCCCACCTAATACTACAATACCACCACGGATCGACGCTTTTGCTAAGTTTCCTACATACAGCCTATACCTAGTCTAGGCCTAGGCTAGGCCAGTCAGGCTCCAGAGGAAAAAAAATTTTGATATGTTGTAACTGATTTTTCTAAGACAGAAAAAAAGTTGTTTGACGAAAAACTGAAAAAAAATTGTTTTCCTCCAGAGCCTGACTTTCAGTGCGCGGTTGAATACCTCCTTGATCCTAGCTAAGCCTAACCATAATCATGTGCCTAGTAGCCTAGCCTAGGCCTGAACTGTGTGGTAGGCCAGCTGCATCAGTCTTTAAAACAACTCTGATGGCCAGGTCGTGTGTAATGCCTAGCCTCGTCTGCCCCCTACTATACAACAACACATGCCATGTTTAGGTCTGGTACAGAAGTTAAAATAATTCGCTTATCTTACCGTCTATGCTGATATAATCAGTCAAATAAACTACGCTCACAGTAATATATTCCTTGATCGTTCTCAAAATGGGTGGTATTGTCAAACAGCTTGAAACTGGCCCCTACTATTGCGTTATTAAAAATAGGTATGAATGTTATGATTATGAATCTAATTTAAGCAATGATGTACTGTACGCGAGTAACTCTGATTGGCCAATTGGCTGATAGAGTTCATAGGACACTTTGATTGGTCGAACCCATTCACGATAAGATGGGCAGGGTCGGACTGGCCTCGGTTAATCGATTGCGGACAGATAAGCCTTTTGGTGCAAGGCTTGGTCCCCCATCGGACAAGTCAATCCCCCCCCCACCTACCGGCCGAGCTCGTTCGGCATTCGAAGGAAGCAAAACTTGCACTTTAAAAGTGTCAAATGTTGTCTACACAAAAACTGTACTTTATTAAAAGTGTAAGTCTACTGAAGGGGTGTCGTCAATGGAGATGTGCACACATATCAGTGTACTTTGGTCACTGTGCATGGGGTTGTCTGACAGCACATACCTGCTGACCTCGATAGAGAGTGATTGATTGCACAAAGGTTTCCATGCTGGTGCATCTGCACTTAAACTGTCTTTGTAGCTATGCATTGCGCTATGTGATATAGAATCAACCTTTCTATGGAATTGTGTATCCATTCAATTATCTAAAAAAAATTTTTTTTTTTTTTTTTTTTGGTGATATAGGCCTAAGGCGCCCCCCGCCCCTAAATCCGCCCCTGATTATGGTCGCAAGTCACATCAAATCAGTAGCATGCCTACAAAAGAACTTTTATAATAGAGGTATCATTTAGCATTTTCAATGACATTTTCTTTTTTTTCTCTACTCTTCCTCCTTTTTTTCACAGATCCACAGAGAAGTTTTAGAAGAACAGGCCAGCTAGTAATGTCATGAAGTTTATGATTTTCGGACAGAAAAAAAGGGAATATTATGATTGCGCAATTGATTCAATCAAGTTCTGAAGCATGCATACGAAAAATGGATACGACAACAACGGTAACACAACAGTTGAATCCGGGTTTTTTAAATATATTATTATAGGAGACTGCGGTATTATCATTAATCCTATTATAATACATATCCTGTTTATTTTCAAAACGGAAGCTTGATTTTTGAAAACATTTAGATTTAGTTTCGAACCTAGTTTTAATAGCTTACTGTTTACATTGTTATGTAAACTAAAGGCTATATAGATGAATAGGCCCAGTATTTTTTCTTTGGTCTATTTCCTTATTAAAATCCACACCAAATCCACAAAAAAAATGATCTATCCTGCAGGGGCGGATTTAGGTTCACATTTGGAAGGGGTGGGGGGAATCATACTTTATTTTATAAAAACGCCAAAAAAAGGGGGGGAAATTTTGATTCTTAGATGGCGGGAAATGAGCTTTCCAGACTTCAGAGGTGTCTCTTTTAATGACTTTTAAGTTCTTCAAAATTCAAGGTTTTTCCCCTCTTGAAAACGGTCAGGTACTACTTTCTCATTCTTATTACAGTAAATAGGCCTATTTATGTGTGTATACGTACATTTAAAAAAATCGAATTGCCCCGGTCCTCCCCGGGGAAATTTTGGATCTTAGATGGCGAGAAATGAGTTTGTTTTTTTTTTAGTCTTTTAATCAAAATTCAAGTTTCCCCCTTTTAAATGGTCAGGTAATTTTTTTTTTTCATTTTTATTACAGTAAATAGGCTTATGTATGTAGCGGTACACAGAGAATTTTTTTTTTCTTTTTTCCCCTTTTATTTCTCTTTTTGTTCTTTATTAACTTTAACTTTTCTTCTACTTCATCTTCGATATTATTTCACTTAACGTAAGAGGTTTAAGAAATAAGAATAAACAACTAAATATATTTAAATGGTTAGAGAATCAGAAAGCGGATATCATCCTGCTTCAAGAAACTCATTTAACTACAGAAATAATTTCAAAAAATGATTGGCTTTGGGAAGGCGACTCATACCATGCATTTGGTAACTCATATAGCAAAGGAGTGTCTATACTGATACAAAAAAATTTCTCATATGAATTAATAGATACATGCAAAGATGAAACAGGTAGAAAAATCCTGATTAATATCAAGATAAATGATTTTTTGTTTTCCATTATCAATTTTATGCGCCGAACGATAGTAATCTAGGATCAACTTTCTTTAATTTGACTAAACAATGGATCTCTGAATCCGCATTAAACCATGAATCAATTATGATAGGTGGAGATTTTAACTGTGTATTGAGCAATGCAATTGATCAAAAAGGAAGCTCAATAAGCACCCTACAAGAAAAGTCTGTTAACGTTTTAAAATTACTTAATAAACAATCATGTTTAGAAGATGTCTGGCGTGCAAAGAATGCAGACAAATTGCAATTTACATGGAGAAGAAAAAATGAAATATATCGTCGTCTAGATAATATCTAGACGACGGTATATTTCATTTTTTCTTCATTTGATTATGTTTTCTTCATTTGATTATGTTTGATTAGCGTGCTACTTATTAACCACATATTATGTGGTTAATAAGTAGCACGCTAATCAAACATAATCAAATAAAAAAAAAAGCAGATATAAGGCCTGCCATCCTAACAGACCACCTAGCTACATTTATTAAATTAGAGATAGATTCCCTCCCCAGAGGCCCTGGTACATGGAAATTTAACTGCAGTTATTTAAATGATGACTTATACATCCAAGATATAATTAAAATAATTAACACTAATAAGAAAAAGTATAAAAACCTAAAATCCTGGCGAATAACGTGGGATTTGTACAAAGTAGAAATAAAAGAATATTCAATAAAATTTGGAAAAAAAAGAAAAAAAAGGAGTGTAATAAGGGAAAAAAAATATTAGAAAAAGAAATAGCCTGCCTTTTAAAAAGTAACTTTAACAATGAAAATGATGTCATGCACTTAGAAAATAAACAAAAAGCCCTTGAAAACATTTATCAAAATGAAGTAAGAGGTGCCCAAATAAGATCTAGGACTGATTGGTTTGAAAAGGAGGAAAAAATAATGAATATTTCCTTGGTCTCGAAAAGGCTAGGTCTACCAAGAAACATATAGAAAAAGTTAAACTCGAAGATGAACTGATTGATGGATTGATTATTTGTTCGTTAATTCATGAAATATTATTATTGATATATTCCAATTTCAATATGGGATACCGGTAATTAGTTTTTCATAGCATTCTGCACATCTTGGATTGTAATAATGAGCCATAAAGAAATAAGAGTACCAATCCG
>NW_022709084.1:5780-17828 GCF_011630105.1 Anneissia japonica | reverse complement strand
TCACGGTACATTGAAGAGATGAACCGTCAGATACTTTGATTTGAAAGAAACAAAAAAAAGGGAAAAAAGTAAGCAAGTTTGTATTAATATTCATGTTTTTTTGGGGTTTTTTTTGGAAAAAACAAATCTATTCAAAATATTAAAATGAAAATAATGTTAAACTACGAAATACTCTCTATGTAGCTTTAAAGGGACTAACCTTTTAGTGGATGTTAAATTATAAGAAAGTGTCATTATCATTATTATTATTATTATCATTACCGGTACTATCACTATTATTATTATTATTATTCAATGGCCTTTATAATTACCAGTATGTCATTATTTCATGTGTAAAAAAAAAGTTATTAAACTAAGAAAAGAGAAATGAAATAAAAGTGGGTGCAACTCCCACAAAAGAGAGAAAAAAAAAGAGTTTCATTATAAATTTAAATCGTTAATAAATGGTATGGTTCCAAACGATTGGAAAGTATCAATGGCTACACCAAAGGTGGCAACCAACAAAGCCTTAAAGCCTTATAATTATTATAGACAAATCTCAGTGCCATACTTTAGTTAAAATTGTTGAAAAGGAAGTCTAAGACCAAATTATTACAGTATTTCAATGTAAATGACCTTATAAATAAATGTCAAGGGTCCCAAGTTGGATGAAGCCATTTCCGGGAGATCTGCATTTGTGGGTCGAAGGATGCGGGTGAAGTCAAGGAGGGGGGGGGGGGGGCAGGAGCAGGAGGGACTTTGACAGATGGAGGGTCTAGATCACATCAGCCCCACCATGGTTATATATAAGGTAAGAAAATTTATGATAATGCACCTCATGACTGGAAGTGGCCCAGACTTAAATTTAAATATAATTTTCACTTCTCCCTCCCCTGAATCCGCCACTGATCTGGTTAATGAGCCATCTCTCATTTAATATTATTTTTCTGCACAACCAGGTACCCATAATCCGTGACAAAATTGATAATAAAGCAGTGTAAACATGCAAAATTATAAATTTGCTGAGATGGGTTACCGTAATTTCCGGGAGATTCTTGCTTGCTTGCGGGAGTGCCTGGAGGCCATCCTGACTTTTGAGAGACTCCCGTGAGTCCCGGGCAACTTGGGTCCCCTGAAAAGTTGACCAATGTGCTTTCAGAAAGTACCACTCATCTTTTACGGGCCTTCACTGTGTAATGATTGGCTATAATCCACTGTATTAATGACCGCTAAATAATATTGATATTGCAAAGTAATTACTGCTATACGTCTTTAACTATAGGCCTAATTTTAGAAAAATGCTTGCAAGTGAAAGTCAAATTACCTTTTAAATAAAGAAGAACATTAGCCAATACTAATTTTGTTTATAATGTTAAAGCAGGTAAGGTCTACTAGTAAAGAATATGGTAAAACATTGATTATACAATACATGCTAAAATGTTGTAAAGAATAGAGACATTCATATTCGTCACGCATTGATTTATTTTAGTGATTAACATAATCACTTCATAATTTAATTCCATTATATTTAGTGAACATATACGCGTTTGTATGAGCCGCACTCACTGAAGTGGTTGGCCCTACGTTGCACTTATCTACTACTGTACATCTGAATACTCCGCTGCTCTTTTCTTTTTACTGTAGGCCTTGAATAATAAATTCTTAAAAGTGTGGCTTTTGTAGTGTGTGACAAGTCCTCGTCCACTATTTTGTAGGTTCGTGTTATTGTAAAATTATTTATTTACGGTATTTTAATGGACGTAAATAGGAACTCAAAATATGCCAATAATGGTAGGCCTAAGACATTTTAAAGAATGTGCTACGATATATTTCTTCCAGAGCTGTAAAATCGTCTGGGCGGTACGGTACTCCTTACTCAAATTAGCATATGATAGTATTATGATGATCAAGGTTAATATTTTCATAAAAACATGCCAGATTCGTTTCAATAAATTCCCGTAAGAATTAGTGTGTGAATACAATCATATTCCTGAAAAGATGACATAGGCCTAATTAATGTTGAAATAAATATTGAATCCAAACACGATAGCGTGCATTTTAATACTATTTATTATGCTTTCCAATACAATTTAGGTTTTTTCATTCTTTTTTGTCTTCTTTAATTGAGTTTTCTGTTCCTTTTTTTTTTCTCTTTTGTGGGGTAACCACCACCACCTTTATTCATCTTCATACAATCAAGACAGTTTGATATTTCTCCATTTTTCTGGGTTTTCGTTTTTATGTTCTTACACACTTTTTTTTAAAGCTTACATTCTTTTTGTTTAAGCGTATCTTAGGATAATAACGTACTCATTTCTATAAAATAGTTGAATACATAAAAATATGAAATAAAATTTTATATAAAAATTATATAAATAAATGGTTTTTGCATATCACTCATCATTGAATATTACTGCGTTATATCTGTATAAGATATAATTATGTCAGTACCCTTTGTTTTTGTTTTTGTTTTTTGTTTTTGTTTTATAATAAAATTATTTATACCGGTATACGTATATTGACAATGACACCAATGTTGAAACACAGTACGACTGTATAATTAATAATTATAAAAAACCTAATGTATCCATAGATTTTAAAATTGACTCAGAATACAGCCCGCGGATTTGTACAAGTCGGCTTTTTTAATTCAGTTTTTATTTTATAAATCGAATAAGTAGCAATCGTATATAATTTGTTTTTTAAGTCACACTCACATCCCAACAGGAGCTCTTTTAAAGAACTTTTACTATTCCCTATTTTTTTTAATATTCTATCAATTTGTTTCCATAATATATTGTTACGTGGACATTCAAAAAACATATGTTTCTCATCTTATATGGCATCACAATTATTATATTTGCATGTACTTTTAAGATTCAATCTATATAAGCATTGGATAGGGACAATCCGATTCAATAACTTATAATTTAATTGTGCATATTTTTTATTTTTTTCATTTTTTACTTTGTGTCTCCAAACCTTGGTCCATTGTATTTTATCATCGAACACACCCTCCCAGTATGCTCTGAGGTGGACTAATCAATTTATTGAAAAAAATTAAATAAATGTTTTTCGTATTCATCCTTGCTATTTTGTCTTGCTTGTTTTGCTTTATATTTATTTTATTTTATTTTTTTGTTTATTGATTATTTCATTAGGGCTAACTTAATGTCTGTCTCTTATACACATCTAGATGTGTATAAGAGACAGCACTGGTGCTGGGAACAGTCACAAAAGTGTGGGGGGGGGGGTTTTGCAGGCCCCCCCAGTATAAAAAGTGGGTGGGCCAATGGCCCCCTGCCCCTCCGCTTCCACCGCCGTTGCAAGATCTCGGTCTAAATTCGTAACAGAGGCCTATTTAGTAAATATTATAATTACTGTATTAAGCTAAACAGATTTTTTTTTAACTGAATTTCAAAAGAAACTCACATACTGTTTCTGTTGTGTGGTGTTAAAATAAAATGAAATAATATACACTAAAGTCTATAAACGATTAATTTATAATGAATCCAATATCATTGAACTTTTAATAACAGATCGAATCGAATTTATATAAGTATTACAAAATTTATTTATATAGGCCTATATTTACAGCATTACCTCAAGACGATTTAGAGTTTGTCTCTATATCGTGACTTATTGTAAAAAGTCTCTTTGGAGATCTCGCCTTGTCAAATGTTTACCGACATTATAAAAAGAGGGCGTATCATTGTTCTCTGTTATTTGTCATACACCAAGGAAATAGTGTTGTCTAACCAGGGAACAGCGAAATTACAATTAATTCCATTGTTCCCTGGTCTAACTATGCATGCGCATGTGTGTGAAGATTTAGATGCTTTAATCGGATTCGAATTTTCTTACTAAAATTAAAAAGAAAAAAATTTAATCCTGGGCTACAGTACTAAAAGTTTATAATAAATGAGAAACAGATAATATTACATAACGATTGCGATAATCGTTAAAAATTGTACTTGTACTTTAAAATGTTTTCTATACGTTCTTCTTGATCTTTGCATTTTAGGCCTATGTTTTTTATAAATTACCTAATTATATATTATCTTTTTAATGTTTTGGTTTTAAATTGTAAAACTGTAGCAATTGTGTGAATAAAAACAATCCTTATTGAATGAATGAATTCCTCTGTCGTCAGAGGTGACACATTGATATTAATATTCTCCACCGCAAGTTTTTGGGTAGAGTACGGTATGGTATAACATCGTGAAACACGTATGTGCACGTCCCCAAAGGGAAGTGATGTAACTTTCCATGTGAAAAGTCTGTTCTATTGTGCAATTATTTTATGATTATAATTTTTTTAATCAAATTGCACTTTGATTTTTTTTGTGGGGGGGGGGGGGTTGCGGGGATTTTAACTGAGTTACCACAACTTCAGAGCCATATTATATTAAGAGTTGCGACTCCGCTCCGCGCCGGGTTTGCGAAAGTTACGTGGTATACCGTCCATTTTTGTGTCCAAATCTTCCCGATGAACACATGCAAAGTATACGAGTTAGGTACATTACACAATATTTTCACATGTTTAATTGTGTTTATGATGTTATTACTTAATTGATAACTATTTGATATCAAAAGCTCTATTTATGGATCATTGAAATCGGTGAAGCCGGCCAAGGCTAAAAGTAATGATACTGGCTCAGTGTTCAATATTGGTCTGCCTGTACTGATTCTGATAAATTAGGCAGATAATGTTACAGAATTAACAAGACCAATGAATTCAGAAGACAAAGGATTGGCCTTTACTTTTTTTTAAATAATTATCTGACAGAGATAATTTGGTGTAGGCCTACTCTCTATGGCTCTTCACAACAGCGCCCTCATTCCTACTAACTGGAATGTAAACCAGCATGAAGGGTTAAGATTCACTGTTTGCCAAAAAATCGGGGAAAAAACTCAAGATTGAACAGCTCATTTAAAAGGATCAAATAAGTTATTAACTCTCAAAAAGCAACAGATCGAACAAAATATTTTTTTTTATAGATTAACTGACATCATTTACTACAAAAATCCTTAATTTATTACCAGCTAATTTAAGATCTATAGGCCCTATGTAAAGCAGCCACTAAGAATCTTGTTCATGCTTTGATAATCTCTAAACTCGATTATACTGCATTGTCTTTAGCACCAAATTGGTTTGCCTTGTATAAAATTAAAACTGCAACTTAACTATGATATCTGGTACGGTATTCAAACTAGAAGACATCAGTCTCACACTTAAGAACTGCACTGGCTTCCACTCATGAGCGAATTATTATTTGAAAGTGCACCATTATATTCGAGTCCTTGCACCATTCCACTATTCATTAGATCATCTGAGAACTCTTCACATCCGTTTAGCATGCAAAATGTAAAAGGACGTTAAGGTCCACTACATTTTAAACCCTTTATGTGCCCACTTATGGGGAGGCCATTTTCGGTTGTTGGCCCACCTCTTGAATTCACCACACACTCTTAAAGAGTCTCCTAATTTAATGATTTTTAAAGTGCTGTCTTAAATAAATCTTATTCGACCAATCTCTAATTTTCCTCCACTCTCTTGTTTTTATGGGTTTTCACTTTTATTTATTTCTGTATTTTTTTATACAACTTTCTTTTCCGTTTCCACCATTTATGGTTCTGTTCTTTTCTGTTGTCCTGAAAAGCGCAGACAGTGGTATACACACCCTGCGCTATACAAGTGCACAATCATAGACAATTGACCCTTGTAAATTCCACCAAAAGCAGCACAAAATTGCGTGTAGCTTTTTTTACTCCCCTTTTGTTTATATCATCCATGCTGTTTTATACAGTGGTACACACGCCCTAGTGCACCTTTCATGAATGCGGCGCGCCTGCCCTAGAATAATGCTGCTCTATCACAAGCTATAAGCACTGCAACACCAGCGAGTAATAAGGGGAGTAAGCCTATGCCTCCCCTATTTTTTGCTCAAAAAATTATTTCTATTTTCTTACTTAGGCCTACCTAACCACTTAAACCCGTTGACAAATTGTATTACACTTGGAATTATAATCACATTTGCATACATTGATTACCGTAAGCACCCACGGTGTTCAAGTTTTTTTTTTTTTTTTTTTCCTACCTAAAACCCACAAAATCAATGCACAGAGGCCGCTTTTCATTGTCCTCTCCAGCCTTGGCAAAGGACATTCTACCAAGAGTTTCACTAAGCTTTGGATATATTCACAAACTGCTGTAACACAAAAATAACCCTTTTTTTTTAATCTTCTGCGATTACTTACTTTCAATTTTCATTATAATACCGTCGTAGCATGTGGTAGAAATTTATTAATTTATGGCTGCAAAACGTAGCGGTCAGTCGTTACTTAAAGCATCCTTTTTAGCTAAAGTAGGTAGGTCATAATTAGTGTAGCACAACGTTTTCTTGTAAAACTTACTAGAAAATTACCATATATCCACCCTACAAGAGGGTATTAAAATACCTATAGCAAAATACCACCGCCGCTTATTTTGGTAATATAAATAACATTGATATTCCATGGAGGAACCATGGGTATAGAATGGATATACCAAGACAGCATTTTGTTGAGCTATATTAAGCAATAACATGTAATTTAAATTTTTCAAATTTAAATTAAAAATGTTTTCCTCGCCAACAGTTTGGGGTTGATAAAATCTGAAGTGTTAATCATAAGCTTATCTAATGAGGTAAAATCGAATTAAACTTACGATACGATACGATACTACTTTATTGCAATTTGATCATATAATACAAATTGAAGTTGAACAAGTAAAAATTACAAAAAAAAAGAATCAATCAATAACTTTCTTATCCTTACAATAATTAAATATGTTATTCCTTCCTTACATTAAATAACTTTCTGAGGGGTTCCACATTTTTACCTTTCACATGTTTATACTGTATCAAAATTAGGCCTATAAAGACAAACCCTGATGTGGAATATCGGTATATAATCCTACAGACACCTACGTGTGGTTAATGGTTTTATCATAACAATTGAAATTGTTCCGGATCGTCGACATATCCGGTGAATTTAGGTACTCCCTCACAACAAAACTCGCTTATGATTGGCGAAATATGTAACGCTCCAGTGAGCAAATGACAAACCCACGTTCCTTCGTGATTACGTGTCTGGATCAATTGGCCGATATCAGTGAATGATGTCACTTTAGTCACTTCGTGTATTTTCCTCATTTCAGTATAGATCGTAATAGAGAAGCAGACGCAACAACCAACCCTTCCTTGTCGGAATCATTCAGAGCGTCCTGATTTTGGTGACATGAATAACCTGAAATGTGTTGTCATAGGCGACGGAGGGGTCGGGAAAACTTGTATGTTGATAAGCTACGCCACCAGCAGATTTCCTCGGAATCACATACCCACTGTCTTCGATAATTATTCAGGTATGTTGAGTACATCATGTTTTATATACTGTTATCAGATATCCTAGGATCTGTGATATAGGCCTAATTGAAAAGTACTGTACTGTATAATCATTCTATTCAACGTCATAATAGGTCATTTCGATCAATGTATATTTTTATTTAATACTATTTCTTATGTAAAACACATCTGATATAGACCAAGATAGAGAAACTATCAAGCAAACACAAAAAAAAGTTGTTACTGTCCTACATTCGTAATTTATGAACTAATAACGTTAACAGAACTTTGCAGCAACGACAACGTTAATTTAGTTAGAAATTAAGTTATAAATACGTATTCTACAAAAAAAAGTTTTGAATACCAGACTGCAACGTTATTTTAACATGAGTTATAGTAACATTTTGCTTAAGCTGCCCCTGACCATAATTTTTGTTGTACTGTACCTTTTGTAAATGTGTATTGGTCGAATAAATAAATGAAATGAAATAATTGTTAGCTGGATATAACTTCCTTATTGTTAAAATATTGTACTATGTGTTCAGTAAGTTCACTCATGGTGCAATTTTGTTAATATTGCATAAAATTCATCTTGTGTATTATTATCTTTCATTTCAGTTAATGTGTCAATAAATAATGTTATTTATAACCTTGGTCTGTTCGATACGGCTGGACAAGAGGAGTACGATCGTCTGCGCATATTGGCCTACCCGTTGACTGATGTATTTCTTGTTTGCTTCTCGGTGGTGGAGCCGGACTCGTTTGAAAATGTCAAAGACTTGTGGGTGAAAGAACTAAAAGAAAATAACCCAGATACACCATTTTTACTGGTGGGAACTCAGAGTGATCTACGGGATGACGGGTTGACGCAATCGCGTCTTCAACGCCAAAACAAAAAGATGGTTTCAGTAGAGGCAGCGGAAAAATTGGCAGAGAAAATAGGAGCTGAGTGTTACGTCGAGTGCTCGGCACTGACACAGAAAGGATTGAAGGATGTTTACGCGGAAGCTATGCTATCAATTTTCGCCCCAAGAAAGAAACTAAAAACGCACTGGTACAGTCGTTTCATCAAGAAGCCAGCGTGTATATCAGCGTAATATGACGACATTTGCTTTTATTCTTGGTAGGCCTACATCGATCAAGAGGAAGTGTAGTGTTGTATAACTAGAGACTCACACAGTGAAGATATTTTTGATAAACATAATTATCACAGTTTGTTGTTATTGGAAAGTACAAAAACGAATTCCTTACATTCCGAACCGTTCTCCTCTTGACCGGAAAACGATTGAGAATACAAAACGAGAAGAGATATCAAGCTTAGCATGAGCTTAGTATCTAGAGTAACTTGTATCAATTGTTATAAATTGCCATAAGTGCGTTCTCAGACTATTGTTTACGTGTCGCCAGTATACGCATGATTTATCCATATAAATTGTGAATAATTACGATTGTATTTGTTAGTAAACTAATATTCGAATCGCCAGACCTAAAAAAAAGACAATCGTTTATATGGCAATGTTAGTACACTCGTGCCATTATATTTTATCAAGAGTCGGCGTGCTTTGTGCAATAAACCTGTCATTATTTTGTGAAAACGTAACTGTACTGCACTGTACTGCAAATTCAGCATGAAATCTCATCAGGAGTAACTTCCTATTCTTAAGGGGAAATAATTTTTTTTATTAGATTTTCACTCCCGCCCGCGTCAAAAAAATTCAGGAGATATTGATGCGGGAATGAAAAAAAAAATTGCCGCATCAATTATTTCAACAGCATAAAATTAACAATGCAATTTTGTGACTTCAAATATATTTTCTTAAAAAAAAAAATTTAAAAAAATTAAACCACGTTTCATACAATATTTACTATTACTAGCCAAATCGATAAAAACAGAAGCGAAAAAATCTCCCTCATCTATTTTTTTTTAAGAGTGATAATCTAATAATTTTTTCTATGTTCCCTAAACATAACAATTCATAAAAAAAACTACTGGGCTGTAATATGATAGTTTGCAAGAGTAGATGTGTATAAGAGACCTGATTGCCACTTACCGTACTGTGAGCCAGGCCCTACTTAACCACTTACCCTGTTTAATAGGGGTGGGGTGGCTGAATAACATTTACCGTATACTGCAAGCCGTAGGCCCTACTATCACCTACACTGTTGAATGATGTTATTCACTTCATATTTTGTGTTCATGTATTTAGTGTAATTATTACCATTTATATTTATCACAGAAATAAATATTAATAATAGGCCTTTTGAGGCTATCGATTTTTATCAGTTATCTGGTCGAGTGTGAGTTGTGTTATAATGGTGTTACTGTATGCCTAATATGTGTATTGTGTTAATTTTTTCACTGGATACTACGTAAATTTTATATTTTCGTTGTCCTTCATAGATACCATGATATATTTTGAAAATATGAGATCGTCAAACAGATTATAGGACTTATAGTGGCAGCAATTAGACGCGTTGTGTAGTCGTGCGTGACCGCCACTCGCCGCCGCGCTTCGTAAAAGCAAAGCCAGCCACTCAGATGTAAACCTGCTTTGAATATGCACTTGTTGAGGACATACACTTCTTTATAACATATAATATATTATAATAGCACATTTCATAACAACACTGAGGCTAAAATTGCTAATAAGAACAAATTGAGGCTAAAGGGGTAAAAATGTCAAATGAGGTTTTTTTTTTTTTTTTTTAATAGAAAAACAAATCTACATTATTTGCAATGGTGTGACTATACCCTCCTTAATACATTACATTAATATACTGCTGTAAAATAATTTTCTATGTTTGTAATTTTCTAAGTATGTAAAAATGTTTTTTACATACCGTACTTCTTAAACATAGACAATTAATATACTGCTGTAAAATAATTTTCTATGTTTGAGAAGTATGTAAACAACATTTCGAGTCTGAAATCGGCAAAATTTAACGGCTTCTTATATATATATTTTTTTTTTAAAGTGTAAATTTCTTGATTTATATAGGCCTATTTCCGTAAGTTCTCGCTTTCAACTAAAAATTGAATGAGATCTCTCGCCAATAATAAACGCTTTACATAATACCATTCCTATATTATATTTGCATATACAGTATGTAAATTGTGCAATTCCTTTAGGCAAAACCAGTTACTGCTTGGGCATCCGTATGTTATGTTGTTATAAAATAATATTTATGTACCTACGACAGTAACAATATAAAATGAATTACAGCAATATGTCTAATATGATTTTGTTTTATAAAACAGAAATCATTTCTGCTCTGTTGACAATTTGCAAAATGTTTTGAGGAAATTGTATGATGAGTCACATTGATTAACAAGAGTTTTTTTTTACTTTACATTCATACATAGTTCTTCATTACTAAGACGAAAAAAATATCGTACGACCATAAGCTGTATTTGATTTCGGGTAAATGAAATTGACATACCTATCTAGAATTTCGTTAAACAGGCCTATTGTGAAAAGCAGGCCTATCCCAACGTTCAAGGTCAAATTTGATCAAATAACAATTAACTAAATACGAACTAAATATGGGTAAAATGAAAATAATACAAGAGATCATGGATAACCTGCCAGCATGATAACAATTATTTGCGCAGTCCTCGTATCACCATGGAAACGACCCAATTTAATGTCATTCAATAAGAACCGCCACTGAATCCCGAAAACTTGCCGGTTTGGCGTGACACCGGAATCCTGTCGCCAACAAGACCGTATCATCATCATATGTCGTGAAGGGTCAGCCAACCCGAACACAGGGATAGAGCATAAAGCTAAGTATTTATACAGTAAAAATGATAAAGCATATTTTAATCATGAACGTTTAATAAAAAAAAAAGAAATAGTAAAACATGTAAAACTCTCATTACATAAATTATAAACAGTATAAGATACATATAGATAATACTGTGTATATAAGTCCTTTATTATAATGATAGGTGTAACTATTAAATTAATCTAGTGAGGGCATAAACAATATCTCGATCAATGTAGTGAGTGACTCTGACAGAGAGGTTGTAGCAGTGTGACCACTGTCTGCTTGGGTTTTATCACAAGATTTTGGGATTTTTAATGATACCTTGGGATCTTGGGATTTTTTGTTAACTTTTCATTAAATCTTGGTATGTTTTGAATGATATGGAATTTTTGTTTCTATCATGAAGACAATTTAAAAATAAATTCTAATAGCCAAACACCCCTTTAGTTTACAATCGTGGATGAGGGCTGCTCATTGTTCAAAATAAAAGACCCCTTGGAGACTTAGTAGGCCTAGTTATTTTTTTTTTTCAATTCTTCTGATAAGGCTGTTTTTTAGAGACATTCTCATCCTTTTCCAAAATAGTATAGGCTAAATTTTAAAGTTAAATCTCTTATGTCCCATTGGCAGAATGACGTTTGCTTCAGACAACAAGTACGTAGTGCTAAAAAAAGCTGAGCAAGAATATTGATGCCCAGGAAATAATCGCACCTTCTCATATTTTGTAAATGCTTTCACTGTGTCTTAATTTGACAGGAGTTAAATCAGATTCATCAAAAATACTTACCGGTACTCTTAACAGCTTACACCCCACAAAAATAGAAGTTAAAAAGCAATGCTTTTCTTCTATTCATATCATGCTTAACTGGAAATTTAAAAGCATCTTCGACCCCCCCCCCTCCCCTTCCCAAAT